>NC_084549.2:17840000-17922500 GCF_033978685.3 Nerophis lumbriciformis | reverse complement strand
ATACGGTCTTAGCAAAACAAGACAAAAAACAATTACCGTATTTTCCGGACTGAATGGCGCACTTAAAATCCTTTTTTTCCCCTCAAAACTCGACAGTGCGCCTTATAACCCGGTGCGCCTAATGTACGGAAAAATTCTGGTTTTGCTTACCGACCTCAAAGCTATTTTATTTGGTACGTGGTGAAATGATAAGTGTGACCAGTAGATGGCAGTCAAACATAAGAGATACGTGTAGACTGCAATATCACTCAAGTAAACAACACTAACATTTTATATGTTCCATTGAAAATATAGAACATTACACACGGCGCTCAAAAATCTATCAAAATGTTTTAGTACGACATGTGTTATGTGTTAGGTTTTGACTAAGGGGAGGTGACGGCAACAGACACCAGAGGGATGTAATGTTCAATAATTTATTATATATATAGTCAATATATATATAATAACAAACAATACTACTAAACTATAGAATGGAGTGTGTGACCAAAATACAAGAGTGTGTGGTGTAAGACTATGTGTGTAGATAGCTGAAGTGTGTTACCAAGTGTTGATGAGAGCGAAGGAACACGGAAGTCCATGGGACAGGCAGGTGATCCGGGCGAGAGAGAAGCGTCAGAGTCCGAGTCCATGCGAGGGGGTCGAGATCCGGGAAAGCAGTCGAGTTTCAGGGGGGGAAGTCCAAGGGAGCGAGACGCACCACTCGAAACCAGGGCAACGGAAGGAAAACACTGCGGGCACAAGGAAGAAGACAGGAGACAAATCAAGCATGGGGAAGAATGACGGAGAGAGAGCAAAAGAGAGCATAAAACTTGTATCGGCTTATGGTACACCATAGAGCAGGGGTCGGGAACCTTTTTAACTGAGAGAGCCATGAAAGCCAAATATTTTAAAATGTATTTCCGTGAGAGCCATATATTATTTTTCAACACTGAACACAACTAAATGCGTTTATTTTTAAGTAAGACCAACATTTTTAGAGTATAATAAGTCTCTTATTCTTTTTAATAACATTGTTATTCTGAAGCTAACCAATAATGAATAAAATACTTCTTACGATTAATGCCACTTCTTGAACAGGTGCGGTAGAAAACGGATGGGTGGATTAAAATGCATGAGAAGGTTTTATATTTTGAACGTTATTTTTATCACTGTGATTACCAGCGGAATTATTCATTACTTATCGTGTTAAGCAATGTCAGCTAAGATTTACCTGAGGGTCAGATGCAGTCATCAAAAGAGCCACATCTGGCTCGAGAGCCGTAGGTTCCCTACCAATGCCATAGATAAACTAAGTTCCCGCAAAGATCCCTGGGTCCACTGGTCCTTTAAGCAGCGCGCCCTCATTAGTTCCAGGTGTGCAGATTGCTGATCGTCTGCTGGCTTGTAGCTGCGTGGGCGCGCAGCTCTCAGCGTGAGCAGGGGCGTGTCCGAGCGCGCTGTCAGCGGAGCCTCTAGGTGCTCCCGCAGTGGAGGGAGAAGCAGACTGCGCGTGCTCCGTAACACTATGAAGCCACACCACTTGATGGATTGTACTGTGCTTTAACATACGAGTATTATTATAGTGTGTGTATAAGGTAAGACATAATATCTGGCATTTTGTTTCGCAATATTATGCAAAAGCAACTTTTCTTACCTTCTAGTGCCTGCTGATCTTGGTTTGGGATCTGTATAAGTCCTGAAAATTTGCGCACGTCCGAGTGGATCTAGTTAATAATGTGAGAGTCCAGTCCATAGGGGCCAGCAGAGGATCATCTTGAGTGGAGACCAGTCAGCAGCGCAGAGACGTCCCCAACTGATGCACAGATGAGTGGTCCACCCCGGGTTCCGACTTTGAACAGCTAGCGCAACATCTGTGGTCAACTAATAACCTCTCCACGAAGGAAAGGGAGGGCAGAGCAGAAAAAAGACGGCAGATCAACTGGTCTAAAATAAGGTCTATTTAAAGGCTAGAGAATACAAATGAGTTATAAGATGGGACTTAAATGCTTCTACTGAGGTAGCATCTCTAACTGTTACCGGGAGGGCATTCCAGAGTACTGGAGCCCGAATAGAAAACTCTCTATAGCATACTTGCCAACCTTGAGACCTCCGATTTCGGGAGGTGGGGTCTGGAGGCGTGGTCGGGGGTGGGGCAGGGCGTGGTTGAGGGCGTGGTTAAGAGGGGAGGAGTATATTGACAGCTAGAATTCACAAAGTGAAGTATTTCATACATATATATATATATATATATATATATATATATATATATATATATATATATATATATATATATATATATATATATATATATATATATATATCTACATCCTGAAAATATGCAAACAAAACTGTGTTCAGATGATTGATACTTCAAACTTGCATAAATAAATATTAAGGAATATAACATAACTTGGCTTCTGAGAGCTTCAAAATGTAATGAATAAAATGCTAAAGTTGTTGATAAACAAGCAATTATTTTAATAATTAAATATGGTCATTTTAAATGAATTATTATGATAATTTAAAATTAATTATTTCAAATAAGTTTATTTTAATGTATAATTCTAATGCCTGGATGTAATAAGGAGTCAGAAAAAATACAAATAAAAATACAATTAATTTTGATGTTTTTAGCAAAATATAGTAAACATTTATTTCGTTTTTTTTTTTTAATTATTGAATATATTTATTTTTAGGTAAGATAAACATAATAATACAATTTATCTCAGGTCTGGATGATTTAGTTCTTGTCACCCTGTTGTCCTCCCGTCGTGAAAAATCAATCATCAATCAATCAATGTTAAATTATATAGCCCTAAATCACAAGTGTCTCAAAGGGCTGCACACACCACAACGACATCCTCGGTACAAAGCCCACATAAGGGCAAGGAAAAACTCACCCCAGTGGGACGTCGATGTGAATGACTATGAGAAACCTTGGAGAGGACCGCATATGTGGGTAACCCCCCCCCCTCTAGGGGAGACCGAAAGCAATGGATGTCGAGTGGGTCTGACATAATATTGTGAGAGTCAAGTCCATAGTGGATCCAACATAATAGTAAGAGTCCAGTCCATAGTGGGGCCAGCAGGACACCATCCCGAGCGGAGACGGGTCAGCAGCGCAAAGGCTGTCCTCACTCAGGTCCGGCTGAAAATCGGGAGATTTTCGGGAGAATATTTGTCCCGGGAGGTTTACGGGAGAAGCGCTGAATTTCGGGAGTCTCCCGGAAAATTCGGGAGGGTTGGCAAGTATGCTCTATAGCCCGCAGACTTTTTTTGAAGTCAATTTAGATGTTCACTGTTTATATTGTCAAGAACTCGAGGCATTTGGAGGGTTCAATGTCATTACTAACTTACTAACTCGTGTGATCTGAGATTAAATTCGGACATGATATGTTTTTGTCTACTTTGGAGGAGAAAGAAGACCTCTGTCATAAACATTCTTCCGATTCTGTCTTTCTACACGCTGTCCCTGTCACCTCAACATGACAGTTATTATGTGTCAGGTGAAAGTTTGCCCCCCCGAGGCCTCAAGGACCGCTCAGGCATGTCAGCACCACTGGCTTCAACAGGATGGCTGCCATCGGACATCTTATCTCTGTCTGCAAGTATTAGCGCAATACTTTTTTGTCTGTTGTTGGTCGTTCCAGACCGCCAACCTCCATCCCCCCATCTCTCAAATGCCAGCCGAGGCTTGTGGGGCTGAAGCGGCGAGGGGGGCAATGTTTTTAGACAGTGACGCTCCGACAGGCAGTGACAAGGAACAGCTGAGTGGTGATGTGGAAATGTGTTGGGGCTCACATCACCACCAATGGCCACTCGCAGATGGAATTTGTCTCGCCTTAAAAGATGCCACTCCTGTGTTGAGATTGTCAACGGAGCAAACAATAATATATTGTCCTTGTTTCCACATTGCCAAAGCTAATGGAATGGGATTTTTCAAGCGGGAGTCATTGCCGGGGTTCTTGTTTGTTCATTTAGCAGTCGCCAGGAGGGGTGACTCAGCGTGCACTTTACAATCCTCCAGAGATCATAACAGACCAATGAAATCATCTCCTTTTTTCAGGACCGCAGTTTGCCGTGTGCCGCCCCTGAGTCCTGTGTACCCTTGAAATGTCAGGGGGAGATATACTGACATTTCCAGATTATGTATTTTTAATGATGCACTTGTACTATGGGACATTTGCAATTGTAACCAATGTCAAAAAATCGAAGACGCCGCATTGGGTGGCCGTAAATGACATTTGCGGGCCCTACAATGGGTTGTGCTCGTTCTTAAAGACATGTTAGCATCTTCACCTTTTCTGCAGGCGAGCTACTTTTCAATTGACCAAGTCGTGGGGATTTACCTCATTCATATATATAATTTATGTTTATTTATTTATGAAAGACGTTTTTGTTAGCAAGTTAAAGGTATTCAATGATAATACAAGTGAGGGGAGTAGACGGCACAGACACAAAGGGGCGTAGTATGAATGAATGAATGAATAAACCAGTGAAATAAGTTTAATTCGGTCATATAATTAACCATCAACCATTTTGTGTGACCAGATTAACAGCACAGATTAGACATATTTAACAATCATACACATTTACACACAAAAATAAAATAAAATAAAAAGAATAGGCTGAAGCCAAAGCTTATATTTGCCTATCTGACATTCACTGAAAATTTGATTATTCAAATCTATGATTTATGATTTACAGTATATACACTATATATATAGTAACAAACAATAATAATACTAAACAAGGGAATGGCGTGTGTGAACTAGATCCAAAAGTGTGTGTATGTGCGTTTATAAATGATCAATAATTATAAATGGGTTATACTTGTATAGCGCTTTTTTTCCTTCAAGGTACTCAAAGCGCTTTGACAGTATTTCCACATTCACCCATTCACACACACATTCACACACTGATGGCGGGAGCTGCCATGCAAGGCGCTAACCAGCACCCATCAGGAGCAAGGGTGAAGTGTCTTGCCCAAGGACACAACGACCTTGACTAGGATGGTAGAAGGTGGGGATTGAACCCCAGTAACCAGCAACCCTCCGATTGCTGGCACGGCCACTCTACCAACTTCGCCACGCCGTTTATGTGCATGAATTAGCTGTTGAGTGTTACCGTAAATGTTGAGCGAGAGGCAAGTCCAAAAGGGGCAGAGCAGGCTCAAAGATCCGTGAATCAAGCAGGAAGTCGGGGGCTATAGCGGGGCGTAGGAGGTCCGTGTCCAAGCGGGAGGTCGAGATCCAAGAGGCAGACAGGGAAGCAGAGGAACAAGGAATGACGAGACACACAGCTCGTCAACGCCGGAACGGAGGTCTACAGTAGGATCGACAAGGAGGACACGAGATAAGTTTTTCCTTAAATAAAATAGTGAACATCCAAGACAACTTATCTTTTAGTAGTAAGTAAGCAAACAAAGGCTCCTAATTTGTCTGCCGACGTATGCAGTAACATATTGTGTCATTTATCATGCTATTAATTATTAATCTACTTGTTCATTTACTGTTAATATCTGCTTACTTTCCCTTTTAACATGTTCTATCTACACTTCTGTTAAAATGTAATAATCACTTATTCTTCTGTTTGATACTTTACATTAGTTTTGGATGATACCACAATTGTGGGTGTCAATCCGATACCAAGTCGTTACAGGATCATACATTGGTCATATTCAAAGTCCTCATGTGTCCAGGGACATATTTCCTGAGTTTATAAACATAATATACATTTAAAAAAAACAAAAGAAGATGTGATTCCAAAAAATATCGACGTAATCATAGTAGTATCGACTAGATACGTGCCTGTACTTGATATCATTACAGTGGATGTCAGGTGTAGATCGACCCATGGCGTTTGTTTACATTCAGGTATGGCGTCATTAGCGGTGACGCCGGTGAGCTACGGTGTGTAGTGAAGCATGTTTAGCTATTCCTCGTCCTGCAGGGATGATACTTGTAAGAAACGTACCTTATTTGTCGCCATGGAGGCCAGGATTAGTGATTTTGACGTAGCTAAAACACTGCAGACTGCGGCTGGACTTTAGCCACTAGCTAGCTAGCCATGTCTTAAAGCACCTCTTCCTGAGGGCGTTTCTGTTATGATCCGTGGCCCGGATCATGTTTTGTTATTTTCTGTTAGTTTTGGACTCTCTTAGTTCCTGTTTTTGTGCACCCTTGAGTTTTTTTGTACTTACCATGGGTGCTTATTATTTCCACCTGTCTCTGATTGGTGTTTGGGACGCTCACCTGTTTCCCGAGCACTAATCAGAGGCATTATTTAAGCCTGCCTTTGCCGGTCAGTCGGCCTGGCTTCATTGTTTGCTAGACGCAACCTGTTATGTGAGTATTTCTTGTCTCCTTGTCTATGTTAAGTGGTAGCCTTAGCTTCCAGTGCGATCGGCACGTTTTTCCTCTAGCTGGTTTTCTGTTTTTGGTACTTCTATGATTTTCGAAGAATAAATCATGTTCCTACCTGCACGTCTTGTCCGGAGTGGTCCGTCTGCATCCCGGGGGAACAAACCGTGCAGTAAGCTACGACCCCCCGAACATGCTCGTAAAACCAACGACACGACGTGACGATGGCGGGAGGGCAGGGGGTGGCGGACCGGTACTTTTTAGAGGCGGTATTGTCACGGTACGGGCACGCGTCAGTGCGCATTCATCTGTGCGCTGCACCGAGCGCAGCTCCGAGAGCGCGCAATGCGTGCCCCAGACCGGCGGCAGCGAACAGCTGCAATCAATCGCTGGCAATCCGCACACTTGGGACTGATGAGGGCGAGCTGGATAGAGACCAGTGGAGGCAAGGATCCTCGCCGGAACTTAATCTTCTGTTCCCTGTTTCAGTAAACTGTCCTGTATCTGGCTTTCTTGGGCACCTCGCATTCAGTGTCCTCCCGCTTCCATGCTCATTTGTCCACTGTCTTCTCCCTTGTGCCCCGCAGTGTTTTCTTCCGTCGCCTTGGTTTCGAGCTGTGTGTTTCGGTCCCGTGGATCTTGACTGCCTTCCCGGATCTCGACCCCCTCGCACAGACACGGACTCTGACGCCTCTCTCTCTCGCCCTGGATCTTTCGCCTGTCTCACGGACTTCCCAGATCAGCCTCGCCCTCTTGGACTTCCGAGTTTGGAACAACACCTCCCGATATCACTCAACAGATAACTGCTTCAGATAGTCTCACACCATACACACTCTTGAATTTAGTCACACTCCATTTCCTTAGTTTAAGTATATTTGTTTGATTATTATATATATATTGTTTATATACCGTATTTCCTTGAATTGCCGCCGGGTATATAGTATGCGCCTGCCTAGAATTATCGCCGGGTCAAACTTGTTTCGCAAAATAATTAGCGCATGCTTAGCATTACCGCCGGGTCAGAATTACTGCTGGGTCAAACTCGTTTCGCAAAATATTATTTTAATTAGCGCATGTCTAGAATTACCGCAGGGTCAAACTTGTTTCGCAAAATAATTAGCGCGTGCCTAGAATGTCCGCCGGGTCAAACTCATCACGTCACGAGTGACACTTCACCTGTCATCATTTTCAAAATGGAGGAGGCTGATTTCAATAATTTAAAATCGCATAAAGGGAAGAAGATAAAGAGCTATTCAGTAGGATTTAAGGTCCAAGCTATTGAATATGCTAAAAAGAACAGTAAGCAGCTATGTTTTATTAATATACCGTAGCTGCGTGTGTCAAATATGAGTCATTAAATGACTCCAGCCTCCTGGTGGTAGAGGGCGCTAGTGATCCTTCTTGTGACTACTCGGCTGCAGAAGAAGTGACAAAAAGCAGCAACAGTTAGCAGTGATCGTTTATTTTTTCTTCTCGCTTGCACTTTTAACATGGAGGATTACATATCTAAAATAAAACAGTTTTCTAAACTGGATTTCAACCGAAGCAGGAGGTAATAATTAAAAGAAGATCTCCATCGAGACAAAGAGACTTTTAAAACTGAAGAAAGATAAGGAAGACTTCTATAAACAAGTTATCAATGCTTTTGTTCAGAAAGAACTGCGCATGGACTTCATTTATAAGTAAAGGTAAGACCATAATAACGTTTTTTGTAATTAAATGTGCTTTTCATGATGGTATCCTTATATCACACTCAAATTTATACAAGCGCAGGCCTAAATTTACCGCATGCCTTTGGTAAGCGCTGGAGTGAGAAGAGGTTTTAAATTTATAAGCGCAGGCCTAAATTTACCTCAAGCCTTTGGTAAGCGCCGGAGTGAGTAGGTTTTAAAATAATTAGCGCATGCTTACATTTACCGCATGCCTTTGGTAAGCGCCGGAGTGAGAAGAGGTTTTAAATTAATTACCGCCCCGGCGCTAATTCAAGGAAATACGGTATATATATATATAATAAATCATAGAGCTCTATTCCCCCTTGTGTCTTTGCCGTCAACTCCCCCCTGCAAACATAACAGGTAAAGTACTGAATATGATTCATTAGTATCACGGTACTATACCATAGTTCAAGGTTCAAGGTTTTATTCGTCACATGCAGACATACTTGCCAACCTTGAGACTTCCGATTTCGGAAGGCGGGGGGGGGCGTGGTCAGGGGGCGTGGTTGGAGGCATGGTTAAGAGGGGAGAAGTATATTTACAGCTAGAATTCACCAAGTATTTCATATATAAATATATATAAGAAATACTTGACTTTCAGTGAATTCTAGCTATATATATATATATATATATATATATATATATATATATATATATATATATATATATATATATATATATATATATATATATATATATGTATATATATATGTATATATAAATAAGAGAAATACTTGAATTTCAGTATTAATTTATTTACACATATACACACACATAACACTCATCTACTCATTGTTGAGTTAAGGGTTGTTCTATTCTCTGTCACTATTTTTCTAACCATGCTGAACACCCTCTCTGATGATGCATTCTGCTTCGTCTCCTTGTTGTGTGCGCAGTTGTGCACTGCACTCTCTAAAAGGCCTAGATGTTATTGTCACATATGCATGTACAGTTGATGGCAGTATTGTCCTGTTTAAGAGTGTCACAACATTGCTGTTTACGGCAGATGAACTGTTTTACGGTAGACGGAAACATGACTGCTGTTGTTGTGTGTTGTTACCGCGCTGGAAGGACGTTAATGAAACTGCCTAACAATAAACCCACATAAGAAACCAAGAACTCGCCCTCGATCATTCTACAGTTATAACGTGATTGGGCAGGCACGCTGTTTATATTGTGGGAAAGCGGACGTGAAAACAGGCTGTCGACACGTCACTCAGGTCCGCCTGAATTTCGGGAGAAAATTTGTCCCGGGAGGTTTTCGGGAGAGGCGCTGAATTTTGGGAGTCTCTCGGAAAATCCGGGAGGGTTGGCAAGTATGCATGCAGAGTACACCACAGTGAAATGCTTTTTTCCATGCTCTTCAGATATTGGGTACATCGGGATCCAAACACCAGTTGCTAAATCGAATACACTAAATCCAAAAAATACAAACATTTGAATAGCTCTGATGTACATTAATTACAAGACAATACGTTGCACAATAAGTCCCAGTAGTTATGGTGGAAGTATCAGTACAAGTAAAAGTACAGTAGTCACATACAGTTCCAGTGCAATGTCAAATAGTATAACAGTATATACAGTATACACAGTATATACAGTATAGGAAGTAATAAATATTAAGGTGTCTACAGTTCTTTTGAACAAAGGTAATGGAACAGTATGACTTCTTCATACTCTTGTTTTTACATTATTTACAGTCATTGAATGAAGAGTATTGTAGTCCGGTAATTACAGTGGTAAGTAAAGTGATTCTTGTGCGTGCGGTTGTGATAAGTGTTAATCAGCGGTGCAGTTGAGCAGTCTGATGGCTTGGGGATAGAAGCTCCTCCTGAGTCTCTCCGTGTTGGCCATGAGACTCCGGTAGCGCTTGCCTGACTGCATTAGTGAGAAGAGGCAGTTGCTCGGTATTGATTGATTGATTGAGACTTTTATTAGTAGATTGCACAGTGCAGTACATATTCCGTACAATTGACCACTAAATGGTAACACCCGAATACGTTTTTCAACTTGTTTAAGTCGGGGTCCACTTAAATTGATTCATGATACAGATATATACTATTTTCATAATACAGTCATCACACAAGTTAATCATCACAGTATATAAATTGAATTATTTACATTATAATAATTAAGGGTTAAGTTTGGTTGGTATCAACACTTCAGTCATCAACAATTGCATCATCAGAGAAATTGACATTGGATCAGTGTAGGTCTGACTTGGTACATATGTACAGCAAGTATTGGACACAGAGAGAGAGATCAGAAATTATGAGAAAAAGTGACTACATTTGATTGTTTACAATCCGAAGAGGCATGATGAGGAAGGGAGGGTGTTAGTTTAGGGTTGAAGTTGCCTGGAGGTGTTCTTTTAGTGCGGTTTTGAAGGAAGATAGAGATGCCCTTTCTTTTACACCTGTTGGGAGTGCATTCCACATTGATGTGGCATAGAAAGAGAATGAGTTAAAGGGGAACATTATCAGCAGACCTATGTAAGCGTCAATATATACCTTGATGTTGCAGAAAAAAGACCATATATTTTTTTAACCGATTTCCGAACTCTAAATGGATGAATTTTGGCGAATTAAACGCCTTTCTATTATGGCTCTCGGAGCAATGAGGTCACGTTGTGACGTCACATCGGGAAGCAATCCGCCATTTTCTCAAACACATTACAAACACCGAGTCAAATCAGCTCTGTTATTTTCCGTTTTTTCGACTGTTTTCCGTACCTTGGAGACATCATGCCTCGTCGGTGTGTTGTCGGAGGGTGTAACAACACGAACAGGGACGGATTCAAGTTACACCAGTGGCCCAAAGATGCGAAAGTGGCAAGAAATTGGACGTTTGTTCCGCACACTTTACCGACGAAAGCTATGCTACGACAGAGATGGCAAGAATGTGTGGATATCCTGCGACACTCAAAGCAGATGCATTTCCAACGATAAAGTCAAAGAAATCTGCCGCCAGACCCCCATTGAATCTGCCGGAGTGTGTGAGCAATTCAGGGACAAAGGACCTCGCTAGCACGGCAAGCAATGGCGGCAGTTTGTTCCCGCAGACGAGCGAGCTAAACCCCCTGGATGTCTTGGCTCACACCGTCCCTTATGCCACCGAAGATGATCAAGAGAAGAATATCGACCCTAGCTTCCCTGGCCTGTTGACATCAACTCCAAAACTGGACAGATCAGCTTTCAGGAAAAGATAGCGGATGAGGGTATGTCTACAGAATATATTAATTGATGAAAATTGGGCTGTCTGCACTCTCAAAGTGCATGTTGTTGCCAAATGTATTTCATATGCTGTAAACCTAGTTCATAGTTGTTAGTTTCCTTTAATGCCAAACAAACACATACCAATCGTTGGTTGGAAGGCGATTGCCGAATTCGTCCTCGCTTTCTCCCGTGTCGCTGGCTGTCGTGTCGTTTTCGTCGGTTTCGCTTGCATACGGTTCAAACCGATATGGCTCAATAGCTTCAGTTTCTTCTTCAATTTCGTTTTCGCTACCTGCCTCCACACTACAACCATCCGTTTCAATACATGCGTAATCTGTTGAATCGCTTAAGCCGCTGAAATCCGAGTCTGAATCCGAGCTAATGTCGCTATAGCTTGCTGTTCTATGCGCCTTGTTTGTTTGTGTTGGCATCACTGTGTGACGTCACAGGAAAATGGACGGGTGTATATAACGATGGTTAAAATCAGGCACTTTGAAGCTTTTTTTAGGGATATTGCGTGATGGGTAAAATTTTGAAAAAAACTTCGAAAAATAAAATAAGCCACTGGGAACTGATTTTTAATGGTTTTAACCCTTCTGAAATTGTGATAATGTTCCCCTTTAAGACCTTTGTTAGATCGGAATCTGGGTTTAACGTGGTTAGTGGAGCTCCCCCTGGTGTTGTGGTTATGGGAGTCATTTACGTTAAGGAAGTAGTTCGACATGTACTTCGGTATCAGGGAGGTGTAGCGGATTTTATAGACAAGGCTCAGTGCAAGTTGTTTTACTCTGTCCTCCACCCTGAGCCAGCCCACTTTGGAGAAGTGGGTAGGAGTGAGGTGTGATCAGGGGTGGAGGTCTAGAGGTAATCTGACTAGCTTGTTCTGGGATGTTTGGAGTCTAGATTTGAGGGTTTTGGAGGTGCTAAGGTACCAGGAGGTGCATGCGTAATCGAAAAAGGGTTGAACGAGAGTTTCTCGCCAGAATCCGGTATACCGTACAACCCTGACAATGGTTCTACGGGGGGGTTGTTTTGCAGCCGAACTCCGAACAAAAACATAAGCAGAGAGACGGTGTGTTTAAAACAACATGTGTTTAAAAATCGTTCTCAAACCGAAGGAGGCAGTGGCCATCCCTGCTAAAAGGGCTCGCTGGAGATTATCTTTCGAGTCCTGCGATCATTAATATGCATGAGCCGAGATATCGTGCCCCACTGTGGGCTAAGTGCAGTGGTGACCCAGTATTCTCACACCGCCCTGACTTATTATCACACTCATAGGTAGGAGAGCCACGGTGCAGAAGACATGATACCAGCGTTAATGTTTAATTCACTTCACCTCCTGTTAAAGAATGTGCAACCTCTCTGCTCGGTCTCCTTTCTTGGCACTCTGACTCAAAAGAAGTGATTATATCTCTAGTAAACATGTCGTTTAATTCTGTAGATATCCTTCTGCTCGACTGTGTGTTTTCATGTCAACAACTACTGGAATCATGTTGTGGACTGCATCAACATAACTTCATTGTTTTATATTTGTTTTTATTTCTCGGTTTGATTATTTTTTTGAATGAAATAAATAATTGAAGTGAACTAAACCGAACCGCGTTGCCATGGAAACGTGCTGTGAGCGCCAAGCTTTGAAGCCGTTCCCTCATTTGGAAACAACGCCGTTTAAACTTTTTCTGATCTTCAAACGCGCCCGTCGCCTTTTTCTGTTCAAAATGAAATCACATCCAAGATTTACTCTCACGCTTTTGCAGGCTCACACCGCCAGCACTCTCTCACTTCCCTGCCTACAATTTGTATGTGACAAGAGTGGGTGCAGTTCTCCCTTTTTTTTTGACATCTTTATAATTAAGTAGCCAACTGCACTGTAGAAACAACATTTGGATATGTTTTATATCAGGGCTTTCCAACAAGTTAAAGGTGAACTGCAGCTTTATTTTATAAATGTTGCCTATAATTCACAATACATATGAAAGATAAGAACATACGCCTTTTTTTTAATGAATTCTCACTTGTACAAAACCCAAAACCAGTTGTGTAATTTTTTAATAAAAACAGAATACAATGATTTGCAAATCCTGTTCAACTTATATTCAATAAATAGACTGCAAAGACAAGATATTTAATGTTCGAACTGAGAATGTATTTATTTTTTTGCAAATAATCATTAACAAATAATTTAATGGCAGCAACACATTGCAAAAAAAAATGGCACAGGGGCATTTTTACCACTGTGTTACATGACCTTTCCTTTTAACAACACTCAGTAAACATTTGGGAACTGAGGAGACCAATTTTTGAAGCTTTTCAGGTGGAACTATTTCCCATTCTTGCTTGATGTACAGCTTAAGTTGTTCAACAGTCCGGGGTCTGCGTTGTGGTATTTTAGGCTTCATATTGCACCACACATTTTCAGTGGGAGACAGGTCTGGACTACAGGCAGGCCAGTCTAGTACCCACACTCTTTTACTATGAAGGCATTGTTTTGCTGAAATAAGCAGGGGCGTCCATGATAACGTTGCTTGGATGGCAACATATGTTGCTCCAAAACTTCTATGTACCTTTCATGTTAATGTTGTTCTTAAACTGTGCGACGATTTGCTCACGCATTTGTTCACAAAGTGGTGACCCTCGCCCCATCCTTGTTTGTGAATGACTGAGCACTTCATGAAAGCTGATTATACACGCAACCATGGCACCCACCTGTTCCCAATTAGCCTGTTCACCTGTGGGATGTTCCAAATAAGCGTTTGATGAGCGTTCCTCAACTTTCTCAGTCTTTTTTGCCACTTGTGCCAGCTTTTTTGAAACATGTTGCAGGCATCAAATTCCAAATGAGCTAATTTTTTGGCAAAAAATAAAGTTTTCCAGTTCGAATGTTAAATATCTTGTCTTTGTCTATTCAATTGAATATAAGTTGAAAAAGATTTGCAAATCATTGTGTTTTGTTTTTATTTTTTTATTTACAAAATGTGACAACTTCACTGGTTTTGGGTTTTGTACATAATTACCGTATTTTCCGGACTACAAGCCGTTACTTTTTTCCCAAGGTTTGAACCCTGCATCTTATACAAAGGTGGGGCTAATTTATAGATTTTTCTTCGCTAACGGCTAAATTAGGAAATGGATTAAGCAAAGAAATCAAATAATGCTCTAAAATGATCCACTTTAAGGAACTGTTCAAACTCAAACTCAAGGAAGAAGAATTCTGATAAACTTCTTGAACTTTATTAAAAAGAAGAAAATTGTATTCATCTCATAAAGGATGACATCATATACTTTTCAAGTTTACCATGAATTGATTAACGTGGACCCCGACTTAAACAAGTTGAAAAACTTATTCGGGTGTTACCATTTAGTGGTCAATTGTACGGAATATGTACTGTACTGTGCAATCTACTAATAAAAGTTTCAATCAATCAATCAACCGTTTGGAAACTAGGGTTGATCATATCTGCAGTACTCCCGCCGCCCCACAGGGGGCAACAACGAAGCATATGTTTCACAGTATAGCAGCAGTTGGGTGAGTAGAAGAAGACTACTCATTCAACCCTGAAAAAAATCTAAATAAATTGCAAATATCAAACTTTTAACAACGACTGGACAACAAAGTGTGAATATTCTACCCTGATCAAGTGCTTGAGTCGTTGTTTCCTGGCGGACCTTTTAAGGTGACGGACACATTGATCCAGACAAGCAGCAACAATGGTAGAAAACCCAGCGTGTAAGCTTGCTTCATCACGAAACTTGGTCAAACATTTGTGAGTAAATATCGTTTGTACATAAATATTTAGTTTGTTTTGAATTGAAATTGCTGACTTTGTGATGTCTTGTATTCGTGGTTGTGTATTTTTTTTTCTGAGAGTAACGATCAAACCTCGTTTATTACATGTAGTACTACAGTTGATCAGTAGGGGGCGACAACGCTACACCTTATGCTTAATTTTTGTGATTAAGTCAGTGTGTAAATGTTGTGTAATTTCTATTTGTGTAAATGTTGTGTAATTTCTATTTGTGTAAACATTTGTAGTTTATTGTTTGAATGTATTCATGCTAAACCTATTCTACTTGACATATTTAAAATGCACAATGGACGTTATACTTTTATGTTCAGTTTATGTTTATATTTTCTGTCTTAAGAACCTAAATGAAGGAAGAAGTCTAAAGAAATAAACCCCGAGGAAGGAAAATAATTCAAAAGAAGGAACATCAATCCTCAAAACTTCTGAAGCTGCACACGCTGGAAATGAATAGCGATGGCAGAATAATGAATTTATTGACAGTGCAGTGTGAAAGACATTGTGTTTACTTTGCGATTAAGTAAACGCAGTCTCAAAGAAATATAACCTGCGGAGGCACTTTCTGATGAAACAGCAGCATTTCGATGTGTCCGGCCCCTGAGCCCTTGGGCTCTTGAAACTGCGGCCCTCTACATCGGGGGTGTCAAATTTTCATTCTCATTTTAGCTCAGGGGCCGCATGGAGGAACATCTGTGCACTCCCGGCCGGACTATAAAAATCATGGCATTAAAAGTAAAAAATAAAGACAACTTCAGATTATTTTCCTTGTCTTACTTCTATAAATAAAGTTGATTTGATTTGATTTGATTTCGCCAAAAATAGAATAAACACATTCTGAAAATATTACAATAAAAATATAGAAAAAAATACCGGCAGCGGTAAAGTTTAGATCCATGAAGGAAAGAAGAAAGTGAATGAATGTTTAATAACTGAATACATTTACATATGCATACAAATGTGTTTTCTTTTGTATTATTTTTTTTTTATGAATTAAGTAACGTTTATGACTACCTTTTTACAAAAACACAATATAGAATGTGAGATATAACAGGATAATGCATACATGTATCCAATGTTCCCTCTAAGGTGCGCGCCTGTGCAATTGCGCACTGCTCAAGCGTGCTCTGCGCACGGCAAATCTATGCCACGCACAAAATCAAATAAAAAAATAAGCGCATAACAATTTCCGACACGACACGGACACGACAGAGAAAACGGTTTTCGTCATCATTGTTCAAATATTGTAACGTCTGTCGAGACGCTATGAGGACATGAATTCCATCGATCACTTTACTGAGCAAAACTCTTTATTGTCGGCCATAAACACATCACCAAAACATTAGTAAATAAAATTATATCTAACAAAACTGGTAATTTTCTGCAGTACAAACCAGACCAAAACCAACTTTGTTATATCAACAGCAGCCGCTCGCTCTTTCTCACTTGCGCCAACACATGCACATATGGCACTTAGCCAGTGATGCGTTTACAGCCACACAAAAAGTTGGACAACTCCAACACCACACATAAAGTGTCATTCTAGGTCGTTACACTATGATTTACCAATCAAATGTGTGCTTATTTATTAGGAATCTTAATTTATAAAAATTAATCATGAAATACTGTTAGTATATTAAATAAATACTAATAAAATATATTTTTTACAAACAGGAAGTTGCAGGAATGTACACATGATCCCCTGCTTACATCTCATTGTGCAACATGTGAATGTTTTAACGGGAACTAAATGCAATGTCTGAAAGGGGTACAAATTATTTCCAAAGCAGGACCTCCACCCAGACAAACGATACAAGTACACAGTTCATGAAAAACAATATTTGTTGTTATTGTCATTGTAAGTGGGCCTAAACACTTATATTAGAAAATAAGCTCATGGAAATGACTTGCTGTCATTTGATTATAATAATAAGAGAATGTTGTCTGTCTATCTGTGTTGGCCTTGCGATGAGGTGGGGACTTGTCCAGGGTGTACCCCGCCTTCCGCCCGAATGCAGCTGAGATAGGCTCCAGCACCCCCCGCGACCCCAAAAGGGACAAGCGGTATAAAATGGATGGATGGATGGAGATTGAACTTGTTATTTAGTCAGGTTTGGGACAGGTGTGCTGCTGGTGTAGCCACAGTGTGAACGTCTGATGTTGCTCACATGGGCTCCACTGAATGCTCAGGGAGTTTTTGCGTTTGCTCACACACATGAAAAATTAGAGGGAACATTGCATGTATCATTTGTTTTCAAAACGGTTACAAAAAAGTGGTACCCCCAAAATGTACTGTGCGACCCCATTTTTATGACTTGATGGGGGTCCCAATTCGTCACGTTTTATGTGTCAGGTAAATGTAAAAGAGAACAGGTACCACGCGTTCACCGAAAGAACACGCTGGCGTAGTAATACTTAGTCGGTACACTAGGCAAGCTCCTTCACATTCTGGTGTCAGTGCATAAAATAAAAGGAGAGCAGGGCCGACGTGCTGTGCGTAGGGACCCCCTGATCCGTGGTGGCCGACATTTAGGGTGAAGAAGCGCATGCAAGATGTCAATTTGTTAATGGCAGAGCTCTTCATAGAAAATTTTTACCGCCAACGTAATCCTAGTCGCTTTCTGCTCTGTCACTGATAAGAATATAATAACATAATATATGCACTAGCACATGTGGTGCACATCATTAATGCTTGTCTCAAAAAAGGTGTGTTATTGGGATCAAATCTTATATCTACAAAATAATGTTTTTCTGATTATTTTTCACAAAAACAAGATTATTGAACACACTTTAATTGTAGTACAAACATGCATTCAAGTTTGATTAAAAAAGTATTAAAAATTGTTTCACATAGTGTGAGTTTTTTTTTGTTTTTAAATCCAAATACAATTCTGCTTAGTTCCCATTTTTATTACTTGATTAGGTCCTAGCGCCAACACTGATGGAGTATTGGTGCGTGCAAAACAGCTGCAGGCCGGTTCTAATACTAATCAAATAGCATCCCGAGGGGCCATAGATAATTCATCCTTGACTTTGACACCCCTGCTCTACATTATGTAGTTAAATAGCCCTAAATTAAGGTATGTAAATAAAATAATTGTATGTAAATATCTCGTTTCACAATGTACCGGTAAATACAGTTGTGGTCAAAAGTTTACATACACTTGTAAAGAACATAATGTCATGGCTGTCTTGAGTTTCCAATCATTTCTACAACTCTTATTTTTTTGTGATAGAGTGATTGGAGCACATACTTGTTGGTCACAAAAAAAAACATTGATGAAGTTTGGTTCTTTTATGAATTTAATATCGGTCTACTGAAAATGTGACCAAATCTGCCTGGGTCAAAAGTATACATACAGCAATGTTAATATTTGGTTACATGTCCCTTGGCAAGTTTCACTACAATAAGGCACTTTTGGTAGCCATCCACAAGCTTCTGGCAAGCTTCTGGTTGAATTTTCCTCCAGAAGGTCTTATCTTTGTCCATGTGATGTCAGATGAAACACAAATTGAGCTGTTTGGCCACAATACCCAGCAATATGTTTGGAGGAGAAAGGGTGAGGCCTTTAATCCCAGGAACACCATCCCTACCGTCAAGCATGGTGGTGGTAGTATTATGCTCTGGGCCTGTTTTGCTGCCGATGGAACTGGTGCTTTACAGAGAGTAAATGGGACAATGAAAAAGGATTACCGCCACATTCTTCAGGACAACCTAAAATCATCAGCCCGGAGGTTGGGTCTTGGGCGCTGTTGGGTGTTCCAACAGGATAATGACCCCAAACACATGTCAAAAGTGGTAAAGTAATGGCTGAATCAGGCTAGAATTAAGGTTTTAGAATGGCCTTCCCAAAGTCCTGACTTGAACGTGTGGACAATGCTGAAGAAACAAGTCCATGTCAGAAAACCAACAAATTTAGCTGAACTGCACCAGTTTTGTCAAGAGGAGTGGTCAAAAATTCCACCAGAAGCTTGTGGATGGCTACCAAAAGCGCCTTATTGCAGTGAAACTTGCCAAGGGACATGTAACCAAATATTAACATTGCTGTATGTATACTTTTGACCCAGCTGATTTGCTCACATTTTCAGTAGACCCATAATAAATTCATAAAAGAACCAAACTTCATGAATGTTTTTTGTGACCAACAAGTACCGTATTTTTCGGACTATATGTCACAGTTTTTTTCATAGTTTGGCCGGGGGTGCGACTTATACTCAGGAGCAACTTATGTGTGAAATGATTAACACATTACCGTAAAATATCAAATAATATTATTTAGCTCATTCACGTAAGAGACTAGACGTATAAGATTTAATGGGATTTAGCGATTAGGTGTGACAGATTGTTTGGTAAACGTATAGCATGTTCTATATGTTTTAGTTATTTGAATGATTCTTACCATAATATGTTACGTTAACATACCAGGCACGTTCTCAGTTGGTTATTTATGCGTCATATAACGTACGGGAAGTCCTGTGGGGAGTGCTCAGAGAGTATGGGGTAACGGACTGTCTGATTGTGGCAGTCCGCTCCCTGTATGATCAGTGTCAGAGCTTGGTCCGCATTGCCGGCAGTAAGTCGGACACGTTTCCAGTGAGGGTTGGACTCCGCCAAGGCTGCCCTTTGTCACCGATTCTGTTCATAACTTTTATGGACAGAATTTCTAGGTGCAGTCAAGGCGTTGAGGGGATCCGGTTTGGTGGCTGCAGGATTAGGTCTCTGCTTTTTGCAGATGATGTGGTCCTGATGGCTTCATCTGGCCAGGATCTTCAGCTCTCCCTGGATCGGTTCGCAGCTGAGTGTGAAGCGACTGGGATGAGAATCAGCACCTCTAAGTCCGAGTCCATGGTTCTCGCCCGGAAAAGGGTGGAGTGCCATCTCCGGGTTGGGGAGGAGATCTTGCCCCAAGTGGAGGAGTTCAAGTACCTCGGAGTCTTGTTCACGAGTGGAAGAGTGGCTCGTGAGATCGGCAGGCGGATCGGTGTGGCGTCTTCAGTAATGTGGACGCTGTATCGATCTGTTGTGGTGAAGAAGGAGCTGAGCCGGAAGGCAAAGCTCTCAATTTACCGGTCGATCTACGTTCCCATCCTCACCTATGGTCATGAGCTTTGGGTTATGACCAAAAGGACAAGATCACGGGTACAAGCGGCCGAAATGAGTTTCCTCCGCCGGGTGGCGGGGCTCTCCCTTAGAGATAGGGTGAGAAGCTCTGCCATCCGGGAGGAACTCAAAGTAAAGCCGCTGCTCCTCCACATCGAGAGAAGCCAGATGAGGTGGTTCGGCCATCTGGTCAGGATGCCACCCGAACGCCTCCCTAGGGAGGTGTTTAGGGCACGTCCGACCGGTAGGAGGCCACGGGGAAGACCCAGGACACGTTGGGAAGACTATGTCTCCCTGCTGGCCTGTGAACGCCTCGGGATCCCCCGAGAAGAGCTGGACGAAGTGGCTGGGGAGAGGGAAGTCTGGGCTTCTCTGCTTAGGCTGCTGCCCCCGCGACCCAACCTCGGATAAGCGGAAGAAAATGGATGGATGGATGGATAACATACACTTATTCAGTTGTTCACTATTCTTTATTTATCTTAAATTGCCTTTCAAATGTTTATTCTTGGTGTTGGGTTTTATCAAATAAATTTCCCCAAAAAATGCGACTTATACTCCAGTGCGACTTATATATGTTTTTTTTTTTCTTCTTTATTATGCATTTTCGGCCGGTGCGACTTATACTCCGAAAAATACGGTATGTGCTCCAATCACTCTATCACAAAAAAAATAAGAGTTGTAGAAATTATTGGAAACTTAAGCCATGAGATTATGTCCTTTACAAGTTGATGTAAACTTTTGACCACGACTGTATTGATGGCTAATATATGAAAACATTTTTTTTTTCCTTGCGGCTCATAGTCCGGAAAATACACTAAATGACATTTTTCAAACATTAAAAAGTACTTTCCTCTCCACTTCGACGCCCTTGTGTCCGTCCATGCGTCTCAGTGCAAAATGGCATCACACACTCAAAAGACGAGTCTAATCCCACATCATTGTCCGTATATTTATTATTCTTCTCCAATAGTATGAACACATTTCCCTCATCACACTGTGGCTTAGTGCAGATAACTAATATAAATACAAAACTCCTCAATACACAGACTTGAAGCTATACTGCTTATGTACATAAACAATAGTTTTGCTTCCTAATTGACTTCAAAACAGCCTTTACTGGGAAAAACAAAGTATTTCTAATCAAAGAAGGGCATTTAAAGTCCCCCCCCCCATCCCTCACAGAATGCACAAATAAAAACAGTGCTAGAACTCTTCGAGTCGGAACAGATCCCGCCCGAAAAAGAAAGGACACAATAGCTTATTGTCGTGCTCCGCCCTTTTAGTCCTTCAGTGTCAAAAGTGCTACAAACTTTTGTTCAAATTCAGCTCACGGACACCGTGACAAGAGGACTTACACACTTGGTATCAAAAGAAGTGTTGTTGGATCAATACTAAAAGTTGCGAGTATTAACGCCTTACAAAGCTAACACTAGAGAGCAACGCTATTGCCAAAAGTGCAAGCAATCAGTAAAAAAAAAACAAGTTTTACATGCATTGAGATAGAGTATCATTGCACACTGACTGCTACATAGTTTTGCAAGTGATGTTTTTCCTCTGGCTCTAGCAACAGAAAAATAGGTTATCTACAACTTGCCCTTTTCCACAGACCAGAGGAGTTTTTGGCTGCCTCTGGACTGCTTCTGACATCAATATTCAGCACTGTAAGGAATGTTTTTTTTGTTTTTTGGGGGGAACAGTTTCCGCACAAACAAGCATCACCCATCAAAGCCCGGAGTTTGAAAAAGTCTTTGTGCTGCTTTCGTCTGCTGTTGATTCCACGGATTGTTTGGAACCGTCTCAAAGATGGGTTTTCATGACGGCTCGTCGATGATTTGTTTGCATCCGTCCTCGGTGTTTAGGCGTTGGAACCGGAAAGGATCTTCTTTGTAGAAATACATGCAATCTGAGGTCCGAGGGAGTTTTCTTGTCCTTGAGTAGTAAAATTGTCCTCACATGGCGTGGAAGTGACGATCATTGTAATAATACAGGTAAGCCCAAAATGATTCATACCCTTGCCAAAGCTTCCGGATGAATGTATTGTTTTAAATAGAGAGGCTGATATTATCGGCCGATAAATGCTTTAAAAGGTAATATCTGAAATTATCGGTATCGTTTTTTTTATTATCGGTATCTTTATTTTTTAAATTTTTTTTAAATTTAATTTTATTTATTTTTTTATTAAATCAACATAAAAAAACACAAGATATACTTACAATTAGTGCACCAACCCAGAAAACCTCCCTCCCCCAATTTTTTCTTTCTGTTATTAATATTCTGGTTCCTACATTATATATCAATATATATCAATACAGTCTGCAAGGGATACAGTCCGTAAGCACACATGATTGTGCGTGCTGCTGATAAAGCTGATTCTGATTCTGATTCTGGTCCACTAATAGTACTAACCTTTAACAGTTAATTTTACTCATTTTCATTAATTACTAGTTTCAATGTAACTGTTTTTATATTGTTTTAATTAATTTTTTATTCAAGAAAATGTTTTTAATTTATTTATCTTATTTATTTATTTTTTATTTTTTTTAAAAAGTACCTTATCTTCACCATACTTGGTTGTCCAAATTAGGCATAATAATGTGTTGATTCCACGACTGCATATATCGGCTGATATCGGTATCGGTTTTTTTATGATCGGTATCGTTTTTGTTTTTTGTTTTTTTAATTAAATCAATATAAAAAACACAAGATACACTTACAATTAGTGCACCAACAAAAAAAACCTCCCTACCCCATTTACACTCATTCACACAAAAGGGTTGCTTCTTTCTGTTATTAATATTCTGGTTCCTACATTATATATCAATATATATCAATACAGTCTGCAAGGGATAGTCCGTAAGCACACATGATTGTGCGTGCTGCTGGTCCACTAATAGTACTAACCTTTAACAGTTAATTTTACTCATTTTCATTAATTACTAGTTTCTATGTAACTGTTTTTGTATTGTTTTACTTTCTTTTTTATTCAAGAAAATGTTTTTAATTTATTTATCTTTTTTTTTTTTTTTTAAAGTACCTTATCTTCACCATACCTGGTTGTCCAAATTAGGCATAATAATGTGTTAATTCCACGACTGTATACATCGGTTGATATCGGTATCGGTAATTAAGAGTTGGACAATATCGGAATATCGGATATCGGCAAAAAGCCATTATCGGACATCCCTAGTTTTAAATTATATTACAGAATACTAGGGGTGTAACGGTACACAACAATTTCGGTTCGGTACGTACCTCGGTTGAGAGGTCACGGTTCGGTTCATTTTCGGTACAGTAAGAAAACAACAAAATATACATTTTGGGTTATTTATTTACCAAATTTGCAAAATCTTCCACCAAAAATATTTTTCTTAGCGGAATATTTGAAGTGAAGTAATCGGAACCTTGGATAGGTCAATAATTCATAATAACATTGATTTTGATTCAATATTATGTTTTGAGCAATGACAGTTTGAAAGAAAAAAAACCCAGCTTTGTTTTATTAGTCAACATTGCAACTTTTTCTAAATTACATTTAACCTTTAAGCTTTTTTATTTCACTTTTGTTATGTTTTTGTTTATTTTAGTAGCATTTTTAAAATGTGCCGTGGGCCTTTAAAACATTAGCTGTGGGCCGCAAATGACCTCCGGGGCACACTTTTGACACCCCTGCTATAGATAATAAAAAATAAAATCTGATAAATCTATGGATAAAAAGCAGAGCCTGGCGACGCATGCGCGTTTATCATAACTCTCTCGCTCTCTCTGTCTCTGCCCCTCCCTCACAAATGCTGCTGCGCACACAAATTGTTTTGTTTTTAACCCCTTTTTAACCCTGAACGTACATTGAAAATACATGCAACCTTAACTCAAAATGCCGGACATTTGAGGCATTTAAGAAACTCCGCCCTGACAGCTCCGCAAAAGAGGACAAGTCCGGTGAAAAGAGGACGTATGGTCAGTCTATCGTAGCCCGTTAGCTGCTAGCATGCCGTGTGTTGTGCCTCGGTGTGCATTGTTTACACAACGTGCGTTACGCTACTTAATATGTCCGTGTGGAAACTCATTCGGTACACCTCCGAACCAAACCGGAACCCCCGTACCGAAACGGTTCAATACAAATACACGTACTGTTACACCCCTACAGAGTACGTTATTTTTTAAAGATACTAATTAGGATGTTTGTGTTACGGCTACTTTGAAGTACGGTGGGGAAGGGGATTCACATGACCCCATTCCTGGGGAGAATCAGTTTGCAATGCAGTCTGCTAAAAATTATGGAAAGTGCCATTCTACATAGCAACTGACGAAGTTGGAATTGCCAAAAAAAACACATTTTAAGATATTCAACACTCTACCGCCATCTGGCGGCTGAAGTGGATAATGCAACCCCCCTAATTTGTCACGTTTTATGTGTCAGGTAAATTTAAAAAAGAACAGGTAACACGCGTGCACAGAAAGAACACTTAGTTGGCTTTTGTTCTTTATGGCTAACGTTTTAACTTTAACCATCATTATGTCTCCCAAGCGGGAGAAAAGCTCCTTCACATTCTGGTGGCAGCGCATAAAAGAAAAGGAAAGCAGGGCCGACGGCCGTGCGTAGGGAATTTAGGGTGAATAAGCGCACGCAAGATGTCAATTCGTTAATGGCAGAGCTCTTCATAGGGCATTTTACTGCCAACTTAATCCTAGCCGCTTTCTGCTCCGTCACTGATAAAAATATACCGTATTTTTCGGACTATAGAGAGATTGTTTGGTAAACGTATAGCATGTTCTATATGTTATAGTTATTTGAATGACTCTTACCATAATATGTTACGTTAACATACCAGGCTTGTTCTCAGTTGGTTATTTATGCCTCATATAACGTACACTTATTCAGCCTGTTGTTCACTATTCTTTATTTATTTTAAATTACCTTTCAAATGTCTATTCTTGGTGTTGGGTTTTATCAAATAAATTTCCCCCAAAAATGCGACTTATATATGTTTTTTCCCTTCTTTATTATGCATTTTCGGCCGGTGCGACTTATACTCCGGAGCGACTTATACTCCGAAAAATACGGTAATGACATAATATATGCACTAGCATCTGTGGCGCACAAACTTTAACTGCTTGTTTAAAAAAAGTGTGGTATTGGGATCAAATCCCGCTGACATTAGATGTGGGAATATTTACAAAATAATGTTTTTGTGATTATTTTTTCACAAAAACAAGATTATTGAACACACTTTAATTTTAGTACAAAACATGCATGAAATTAAATTCAAGTTTGATTAAAAAAGTGTTAAAATTGCTTCACAAAATGTGATTTTTTTAATTTATTTTTTTTAATCCAAATAAAGTTCTGCTTAGTTCCCAAATTTAGCCAAGCAGCCCTGAAGGAAAGTGACGTGTGAAGTGAGACGAGACATGTTAAAATGCTAAATGGAGGATCGTGAAGGACAAAGATGGAGTTTTTATGACGTGTCAAAGAATCTTCTATTAAAACTGAGACAATGATAAGAACCAAGCAGAGTCGTGGTCTCACTATTGAGACTTCCTAGCCTGCCTCTCCCCGCGAGCAGCCGGCAAGACTACACAGGTCTCTGATGGCATCAGAAAATGCTGAGGAAGCACTTATTTTTATTTTTTTTTAATTTTTTGCACCCTCTATCGCAGTCTGCAAACTTCTAACATCTGGAAGAGTGACTCCCAACTGCTAGGTTGGGAAATAAGGCTGTAAAATTACTTTAACATATTGCATATACAGCTGGTCTGACTTATTAGGTAAATATTAACATATTTAAAATGTTGGTGTGTATTTCATTCATAATTTTCATGCATATATATAATATTTATAAATATTTACTTAGTTTCACTTCAATGAAAAACTTTTTTCTCCATAATATTCCTTCATTGACCGTAGTTTGTACTCTCACCCAATGCTCAAGCCTTTCAACTGATCACAACTGGTCTGTTGGGATTGTCTTAGAAGACGTTCCGTTTCTCATCCGAGCACGCTTCATCAGTTCATGCTGACAGACTTAGATAGGATGGCTGTGGTCTGAGGGCCTGGTGCAGAATCCAAAGTGTTTACACTGCACAAAAGGGGCCATGCTCCTCAAAAAGACGTCTTTTAAGAACAATCCGAACCGTTCAGTTGCGATCAATTCAATGCCCTGAGTTGACAATCGCCCGGATTAAAGAGAGCATTCACAAGCAGTCTAATATAGGGGTGTCCCGAGCCGATATCAGTAAAAAAGTACCGACTAATATCAGCTAGCATCTTATATCTGAGCTAATTTTCGATACAAGTAGTCCTGCAACATGTTTACTTGTACAACAGCTACATGTCGTCCGATAAGCACACAAGTTAGTTTTTTTCGTGTAATAAATCAAGTCATTTACAAAATTTAAACATGGTGAGCTATATACTACTAGGGTCTAGCAGCTACACAACAGCTAAGCACACTATAGCACATACATAGTAAGTGTACTTAATTGAACAATATTGAAGTATAAAACACAACATTTGTCAATATAAATAATACCAAAATGTATTTCGATACTTTTCGGTACTTTTCTAAATAAAGGGGACCACAAAAAATTGCATTATTGTCTTTATTTTAACAACAAATCTTTAGAGTACATTAAACATATGTTTCTTATTTCAAGTTTGTCCTTAAATAAAATAGTGAACATACAAGACAACTTGTCTTTTAGTAGTAAGTAAACAAACAAAGGCTCCTAAGTTAGCTGCTGACATATGCAGTAACATATTGTGTCATTTCTCATTCTATTACTTTGTCCACATTATTAAGGACAAGTGTTAGAAAATGAATCATTAATCTACTTGTTCATTTACTGTTAATATCTGCTTACTTTCTCTCTTAACATGTTCTATCTACACTTCTGTTAAAATGTAATTATCACTTATTCTTCTGTTGATTGATACTTTACATTAGTTTTGGATGATATCACAAATTTGGGTATCAATCCGATACAAAGTAGTTACAGGATCATACATTGGTCTTATTCAAAGTCCTCATGTGTCCAGGGACATATTTCCTGAATTTATAAACATAATATAAATAAAAAACAAAAAACAAAGGTAGATTTTGTGATGCTAAAAACATCGATGTTATCATAGTAGTATTAACTAGATACGCTCCTGTACTTGGTATCATTACAGTAGATGTCAGGTGTAGATGCAGGTGGACTGGTACTTTTTTAGAAGCGGTATAGTACCGAATATGATTCATTAGTCTTGCGGTACTATACTAATACCGGTATACCGTACAACCCTAATAAGTATCAAATAATTATAGTTGTTTTTTTTACTTACAGATGCAAAGTTTCCAAGGCATAACCATATTAGAAAGTATTCAGTAACAAACCTGTCCGCATCATTCAACTCCCTGCGTCTAACCTTAATTCAATGAATGTATGTGTTCAAAAGCCAAACTCGGTCATAAGGTGAGTGTTTTAATACTTACTATCGTAATTTGACTTGGTCAAACCTTTTCTACCATTCCACACTACAAAATGATAACAAATCTGTACCATAATTTGTGCTGATATCACATCGGTTTGATATTTGCATGGGCCGATACGGTTGTACCTCAATTTATGGGTGTTTTTCTGTCTTCCGGCTAACTGTTATGCTTTAAGTCGTAAGCAAAACTTTGAGCTACCGGCACCCCACTACTAGTTGGCGTCGCAAATGTTTAAGGTTTGTGTTTATTTGGAACATGCATACAATGATGCGTCACAATTTCCAGTTTGAAAGGGAGTAGGAAGAAGCAGAGCTTATTTAATCCTACCCCTGGATAAAGGGGATAGTTTACCCCCTCAATTCGTCACGTTTCATGTGTCAGGTCACCTATAACAAACGGGGCCACATGAATCCCTTCGTACTGTATATAAGGAAATACAGTATAATAATAATAATAATAATAATAATACCTGGGATTTATATAGCGCTTTTCTAAGTACCCAAAGTCGCTTTACATGTAGAACCCATCAGTATACTTTTTAGTCCCCCCCCCGCCCCCCCGAAGATACATAACCATTCACCTAATAAAGAATGTTTTTTTAGGGTATGAATACATTTGGGCTTTACCATAAGGAACATTTGGGGCATCACACAGACATCTTTGTAAATACAGGACACAACCTTGTGTTTGTGTGGCAATAAATAGTCACATTTATCTCTGATGGCTGTCAAACACTTTGGTGCTTAATAATCAAGATATATATATATATATATATATATATATATATATATATATATTTATATATATATATATATATATATATATATATACGGTATATAGTGCAAGCCAAATGTTTGGACAAACCTCCTCATTCATTGTGTTTTCATGACTATTTACATTGTAGATTGTCACTGAAGGCATCAAAACTATGAATGAACACATGTGGAGTTATGTACTTAACAAAAAAAGGTGACATAACTGAAAACACGTTTTATATTCTAGTAGGGCTGCAACTAACGATTAATTTGATAATCGATTAATCTGTTGATTATTACTTCGAATAATCGATTAATAATCGGATAAAAGAGACAAACTACATTTCTATCCTTTCCGGTATTTTATTGAAAAACAGCAAACTGGCACCATACTTATTTTGATTATTGTTTCTCAGCTGTTTGTACATGTTGCAGTTTATAAATAAAGGTTTATAAAAAAATAAATAAATAAATAAAAATAAAAATTGCTTCTGCGCATAGCATTGATCCAACGAATCGATGACTAAATTAATCGCCAACTATTTTTATAATCGATTTTAATCGATTTAATCGATTAGTTGTTGCAGCCCTATATTCTAGTTTCTTCAAAATAGCCACCCTTTGATTACCGCTTTGCACACTCTTGGCATTCTCTCGATGAACTTCAAGCACACCTGTCAAGTGAAAACCATTTCAGGTGACTACCTCTTGAAGCTCATCGAGCGAATGCCAAGAGTGTGCAAAGCAGTAATCAGGAAATCAGAGCAAAGGGTGGCTATTTTGAAGAAACTAGAATACAAAACATGTTTTCAGTTATTTCACCTTGTTTTGTTAAGTACATAACTCCACATGTGTTCATTCATAGTTTTGATGCCTTCAGTGACAATCTACAATGTAAATAGTCATGAAAATAAAGAAAACACAAGGAATGGGGAGAAGGTGTGTCCAAACAATTGGCCTGTACTGTGTGTTTGTGTGTATATATATATATATATATATATATATATATATATATATATATATATATATATATATATATATATAATCTACATATAATCTACATATGCATATTGCAGATGTGTGTCTGGACGTCTCATACAGTCAAACACACACACGTATACAGACACACACACCCACGCACTCTTCAGTTTGTGACATATGGCAGGATTAGTGAAGTCTGGTGTAACTCCATGTCTTTGTGGATGGTCTCCGGTTCCTCGCTCATTGCTGGTGTTGCTTCAGGCTGAAAAAAAACAAAAAAAAACACACATAGAAGAATGTGTTAGTGGTGTTCAACGTGTGATGTGGGCAGATCTGACAAGAAATGGCTGTTTGGCCACAGGCAACACGGACGGAGCCCACAAGGGGAGAAGGTATTCTGTTTGTGGCACGCTCAGGTCCGACCAAATTTACCTTTGAATCCACGTCGCCTGACAGCCTTCATTTAGCGCTTGACTGCGGAGCAAACAAAAGGCCGCTGAAATAAACCAGTTTCTTTATTCGTCTTCAATGATGACATAATCCTGTTTTGCATAATTCCACCTGGCTCTTCTTCAAGCGAACGCAAGAAGGAAAGATACAACGCACTAATCTGCGTGCTTTATTCTTTTAATTTCAAGTGCTGTAATTACTGCTGAGGTGGCCTTTATCTTAAGCTGCTGATTGTTTGCTGTGACTGCCATACAACAAAGCACTGCACATTTAATTCAAATTACAGTGAAGAAAAGTCACTTAATCAAGCTTTTTAATCACATGCAGAGTCCCTGTGGAATAGTGAGATTCAAACCTCTTTTTGTCTTGAATAGTCCTGATCCGTGGAATTTAATATAGCAGCTGTTGTTCCCAGACCCTTTCTTGGTGGGAGGTGGCCAAAACATTCTATTTATAGGGACCTATTTTGCTTGTTTTTCCTCTTTTTTTTTTTTTTTTTTTTTTTTTTTTTTTTTACAGAAACATGTTGCATACTCAGGTTGGATGATGCCAAAGCGACAAATAATAGGGTTCTTGCATTTGGAAGTGAGAACTTACTTACAAAACCCAAAACAAGTGAAGTTGGCACGTTGTGTAAATCGTAAATAAAAACAGAATACAATTATTTGCAAATCCTTTTCAATTTATATTCAATTGAATGGACTGCAAAGACAATATATTTAATGTTCGAACTGAGAAACTTAATTTATTTTTGTAAATAATCATTAACTGAGAAATTAATGGCAGCAACACATGGCCTTTCCTTTTAACAACACTCAGTAAATGTTTGGGAACTGAGGAGACTAATTTTTGAAACTTTTCAGGTGGAATTATTTCCCATTCTTGCTTGATGTACAGCTTAAGTTGTTCAACAGTCTGGGGTTTCCGTTGTGGTATTTTAGGCTTCATATTGCGCCACACATTTTCAATGGGAGACAGGTCTGGACTACAGGCAGGCCAGTCTAGTACCCGCACTCTTTTACTACAAAGCCACACTGTTGTAACACGTGGCTTGGCATTGTCTTGCTGAAATAAGCAGGGGCGTCCATGATAACGTTGCTTGGATGGCAACATATATTGCTCCAAAACCTGTATGTACCTTTCAGCATTAATGGTGCCTTCACAGATGTGTAAGTTACCCATGTCTTGGGCACTAATACACACCCATACCATCACAGATGCTGGCTTTTGAACTTTGCGTCTATAACAATCTGGATGGTTCTTTCCCTCTTTGTTCCGGAGGACACAATGTTCACAGTTTCCAAAAAACAATTTGACATGTGGACTCGTCAGACCACAGAACACTTTTCCACTTTTGCTGCGTTTCTGGGTGTTGTTGATAAATGACTTTCGCTTTGAATAGAATAGTTTTAACTTGCACTTACAGATGCAGCGACGAACAGTGGTTTTCTGAAGTGTTCCTGAGCCCATGTGGTGATATCCTTTACACACTGATGTCGGTTTTTGATGCAGTACCGCTTGAGGGATCGAAGGTCCGTAATATCATCGCTTACGTGCAGTGATTTCTCCAGATTCTCTGAACCTTTTGATGATATTACGGACCGTAGATGGTGAAATCCCTAAATTCCTTGCAATAGCTTGTTGAGAAATGTTGTTATTAAATTGTTGGACAATTTGCTCACTCATTTGTTCACAAAGTGGTGACCCTCACTCCATCCTTGTCTGTGAATGACTGAGCATTTCATGGAAGCTGCTTGTACACACAATCATGGCACCCACCTGTTCCCAATTAGCCTGTTCACCTGTGGGATGTTCCAAATAAGTGTTTGATGAGCATTCCTCAACTTTCTCACTCTTTTTTGCCATGAAACATGAAACATGTTGCAGGCATCAAATTCCAAATGAGCTAATATTTGCAAAACAAATAGCAACGTTTTCCAGTTCGAACGTTAAGTATCTTGTCTTTGCAGTCTATTCAATTGAATATAGGTTGAAAAGGATTTGCAAATCATTGTATTCTGTTTTTATTTACGATTTACACAACGTGCCAACTTCACTGGTTTCGGGTTTTGTATATGGGCAAGACGTTGTAAATGCTCTGGGTCTAACCTCTCCCCCGCTGTGCTTCAGAAGTTATATTGCTGTCTGCTCTCTGCAATGGTTACACTGTGATTGCATGTTGAGCGTTGCCCCAAGAAAATGTTTGTTCAGGAAACCTAACTTTGTTTCGCTTTCCTAAAGACGAATAACCCTTCAGAAGTCCTCGGGAGTGCGACCAGTCACAGCAGAGTGGTCTCGGCGGGTGGCGTACATGGAGAAGAAAATTACACAGAATGCAGAAAATACAAATCTTTTTTTGCTGGTAATGGCGTGTTGCTGCTGTACAAGAGCCACAATATCTACCATAAATGACCGAAAATAGGTCCTCTTTAAAAATAACTCATAATAATGATGATTATGCGCATTATGTGTTTTAGTATTTTGTATTTTAAATACCAGCCTTGAAAAAGATGTTCATTTTTGTTTCCAATTTAAACAAGTTACTGGTTTTTGGATAAGTCCAGTAGTTACGCCGTGACGGGGAAAGCCAAAAAACAACAACGAACAAGAAATATAAATAGTCATATTTAGAAGATGTTAACCTTTTAACAACAATATGGTTAAATAACTACACTAGTTTTTTTTTTTGTTTTTTTTTATCAATAATTAAATTATAAATAATTTCCATAGCACATATTCAACTGAGTACTTGCTAATTATTACTATTATTATTTATATCATTAGGCACTGATTAGGAGAAATGTTAATTTAAAGCTTTATATTTTCTCTTAATTTAATAATACATATATTTTATTTAATCTTAATAACCTTTTATTTTCATTTTATTTGATTATTTTTTTATTTGATTAAATATGTTTTAATGTAATTTTCAACTAAATAAATTATATATAAATATACAGTATATATATATATATATATACATATATATATATATATATATATATATATGTATATGTATATATATATATATATATATACATATATATATATATATATATATGTATATATATATATATGTATATGTATATATATATATATATATATATATATATATATATATATATATATATATATATATATATATATATATATATATGTATGTATATAATTTATTTATTTATTTTTGAATAACAAAATTATTTGTTATACATAAATATATATATATATATATAACAAATAATTTTGTTATTCAAAAATAAATAAATACATTTTGTTATTCAATTATATATTGTTAATTATTTTTTATAATTAAATACAATATTTTTTTTGTATTTAATTTGTTCTTTGTATCTTGTCTTCTCGTAACTGAGCTATCGCGATTTCTTTCGGGTATCAACACAGTTTGTCTTAATCTTAACGACTAAAAAATGTCAGCATCCCCAAAACTGCTGTAAAATATTACATATACATATCTTTTTCCGCTTTAAATGAGTCAAATCACTACTAATTCTACCTTAAGTTCCCATATCAAATATTAATTATATTGGGGATTTTGACCGTCCTAAAGACCAGTGTGTTTAAGTGACTCCTGCCATTAAAAAATAAAAATAAAAAAGAATAACACAAGCACACAGAAACGTTATTTTTACTCACACAAACCAATCCGACATTAATAGCGACGCACTTAGGTCCCTTCTACACTAAACCGGCTAAGGTTATCCAGGGTAAATCCCACCTAACCTTATCCTCATCCACACACACACAATGGTCGTTTAAGACACCCCTCCCCACCTCCGTCCGCCGGTGCAACGCGACCTATACGCGGAAAATGCGCACATCATAGTCACCTCCAGTGTTGCTTTGTGTGCAAGTTCTTAAATTAAATGTAACTTATCTGAACAATATCCAGTGTTGTGGTATTTCAATTAACTGGAATCCAGTGTGCTGTGGAGCCCTATTGTAGTGAATTACACCTGAGACATCATAAATTAATCAAATGTATTGGACACGTGAAAGTAAACATTGTGATAAAGAACATTTTACATCAATCAATCTAGGGATCAAAATACAGTATCTGGTCAGGACACTCCTCACTCGTTTGTCTTCACCTTCATTGTCCATTCCTTTTTGGTGACTTTATATACTCTGGACCCAGACGTTGAGTCCGCGACATACATGGCGGACAATAACTGATACGGTCTGCTTTGCCAGTCCAAAAGCATTCGCCGTTTTCTGTAGTCTTCCCTCGACGGCCAGGTAATACAAAACACGCGCTACATTTTTTTGAAATCACATCCACGGTAGCCCGCATTCTCATTGTCTCTACTTCGACAAATGGACAAAGTTTTTTGGTAAGTAGAATCACAGCTGACCTGGACATTTAAAAGTTCTCTTGCCGTGTGAGAAGTGTTGTATCCCAAATAGCTGCAATCGCTTTCTCTTAAGGTATTCATGTGGGATTTCCACAAGCGTCTGTACAGACGAAAGGAGAAACACGGGCATGTCTGGATGAATCGCCTTTATATTTCCAGTGGTTAGCTCCGAGTTACGAAACCGCTTTATTAGGAAGTTGGCTGTGGCGTGTTCTTTTTGACGTCACTTCCTGTGTGGGGCGCGGTCTTTCGGATGTCACTTCCTCTCTGAACTCAGTTTGTAAACGATCGATGAGTCCATACAAAGCTAAGAGCGGGAGATTCAAGAAATACATGGCGCACTTACCCGTGTAAAAAATTATCCAAGGAGGGGAACCTTAAACAATGGGTTAGTGTGGCTAAAACGGTGCCTAGGCTAAATATTTATTCATTTAAAGGGGAACATTATCACCAGACCTATGTAAGCGTCAATATATACCTTGATGTTGCAGAAAAAAGACCATATATTTTTTTAACCGATTTCCGAACTCTAAATGGGTGAATTTTGGCGAATTAAACGCCTTTCTATTATTCGCTCTCGGAGCGATGACGTCACAACGTGATGTCACATCGGGAAGTAATCCGCCAGTCGAGCTCAGCTCTGTTATTTTCCGTTTTTTCGACTGTTTTCCGTACTTTGGAGACATCATGCCTCGTCGGTGTGTTGTCGGAGGGTGTAACAACACGAACAGGGACGGATTCAAGTTGCACCAGTGGCCCAAAGATGCGAAAGTGGCAAGAAATTGGACGTTTGTTCCGCACACTTTACCGACGAAAGCTATGCTACGACAGAGATGGCAAGAATGTGTGGATATCCTGCGACACTCAAAGCAGATGCATTTCCAACGATAAAGTCAAAGAAATCTGCCGCCAGACCCCCATTGAATCTGCCGGAGTGTGTGAGCAATTCAGGGACAAAGGACCTCGGTAGCACGGCAAGCAATGGCGGCAGTTTGTTCCCGCAGACGAGCGAGCTAAACCCCCTGGATGTCTTGGCTCACACCGTCCCTTATGCCACCGAAGATGATCAAGAGAAGAATATTGACCCTAGCTTCCCTGGCCTGCTGACATCAACTCCAAAACTGGACAGATCAGCTTTCAGGAAAAGAGAGCGGATGAGGGTATGTCTACAGAATATATTAATTGATCAAAATTGGGCTGTCTGCACTCTCAAAGTGCATGTTGTTGCCAAATGTATTTCATATGCTGTAAACCTAGTTCATAGTTGTTAGTTTCCTTTAATGCCAAACAAACACATACCAATCGTTGGTTAGAAGGCGATCGCCGAATTTGTCCTCGCTTTCTCCCGTGTCGCTGGCTGTCGTGTCGTTTTCGTCGGTTTCGCTTGCATACGGTTCAAACCGATATGGCTCAATAGCTTCAGTTTCTTCTTCAATTTCGTTTTCGCTACCTGCCTCCACACTACAACCATCCGTTTCAATACATGCGTAATCTGTTGAATCGCTTAAGCCGCTGAAATCCGAGTCTGAATCCGAGCTAATGTCGCTATATCTTGCTGTTCTATGCGCCATGTTTGTTTGTGTTGGCATCACTATGTGACGTCACAGGAAAATGGACGGGTGTATATAACGATGGTTATAATCAGGCACTTTGAAGCTTTTTTTAGGGATATTGCGTGATGGGTAAAATTTTGAAAAAAACTTCGAAAAATAAAATAAGCCACTGGGAACTGATTTTTAATGGTTTTAACCCTTCTGAAATTGTGATAATGTTCCCCTTTAAGGAGTTAGACAGGGCCTTAATCATTACGGTCGTAAGCCACCTTTGCAGGAAACAGTTAACAGTTTGAAATGCTGCTGCATGCTTTAAATGAGAAAAGTACCGCCACCTGATGGACATACACATTAATGCGATTGGAAAATGTAAATATATCGTTTTAGATTCCAGCGAAAGATTAAATAAATGAAGTGCTTGTACGTGTGTGGGTTCACCACTAACTAACAATGGCAAGCTGAGGACCCCTGGTATAAACTACAGTATGTAAAAAATATAATGTACTGCATTTCACAGCAGCCATGAGCTCCTCTTTCATACTCAGCGTTTACCTTTTGTGCACCGAGGCAAACTAACTGACACATGAGCTGCGTATGAAATAAAATGTCCCCACCATCCATCAACCCGATATCCTTGTGAAAATGCCACTGCTCCACCGGGTCCTAATTGGAGTGTTTGGACACACTTGTAGTGCACAGATGAGAGGAGGAGGGCTGTGGAGCCACCATGGCTGGTGGACCAGTGGCCTCTACACCGTTCTGTCTGTTCTGGCAGGAATCATCCTTAGGCTTTCAGAGGACTGATTCTGCTAGACTGCAATATTTTAGAGCAGGGGACAGGTATCTGTTGAAGACATGATGAAACACAAAAAAAAAGCCCAAAAACGGGGTTTCGACACTTTGTTAAATCAGACTCTATGTGTACTTTGAATGAATGAATGAATGAATGAATGAATGCCCATCCATCCATCCATCTTCTTCCGCTTATCCGAGGTCGGGTCGCGGGGGCAGCAGCCTAAGCAGGGAAGCCCAGACTTCCCTCTCCCCAGCCACTTCGTTCAGCTCTTCCCGGGGGATCCCGAGGCGTTCCCAACGACATAGTCTTCCCAACGTGTCCTGGGTCTTCCCCGTGGCCTCCTACCGGTCGGACGTGCCCTAAACACCTCCCGAGGGAGGCGATCGGGTGGCATCCTGACCAGATGCCCGAACCACCTCATCTGGCTCCTCTCGTTGTGGAGGAGCAGCGGCTTTACTTTGAGCTCCCCCCGGATGACAGAGCTTCTCACCCTATCTCTAAGGGAGAGCCCTGCCTCCCGGCGGAGGAAACTCATTTCGGCCGCTTGTACCCGTGATCTTGTCCTTTCGGTCATAACCCAAAGCTCATGACCATAGGTGAGGATGGGAACGTAGATCGACCGGTAAATTGAGACCTTTGCCTTCCGGCTCAGCTCCTTCTTCACCACAACGAATCAATACAGCGTCCGCATTACTGAAGATACCGCACCGATCCGCCTGTCGATCTCACGATCCACTCTTCCCTCACTCGTGAACAAGACTCCGAGGTACTTGAACTCCTCCACTTGGGGCAGGGTCTCCTCCCCAACCCGGAGATGGCACTCCACCCGTTTCCGGGCGAGAACCATGGACTCGGACTTGGAGGTGCTGATTTTCATCCCAGTCGCTTCACACTCGGCTGCGAACCGATCCAGCGAGAGCTGAAGATCCTGGCCAGATGAAGCCATCAGGACCATGAATAATGAATGAATGAATGAATTTATTTATTCCGGCAGACATATATAGCAACACTTCATCACTGTTTGTAATTTGACAGACATGCAACGGCGCCCACTGAAAAGGGATACGAGAAAAAAGCAAGAATGCTTATCAATGTCCCGCCCCTAATTTACAATCAACTTATATGTTGGTTAAATAGTCCAAGTTTCAACAGCAGATTTGATTGGTACATGACAATTTCAGAACAAGAATAACATATGCTGGAAAATACTTTGTCAATAGCATTGAGCGACCATGAGATTAGCTCCATCTTGCCTGGGTATCTTTCGTCTTCTGAAGCCTTGTCTGGTGTGTTATGTCCCTTATTCCACAGTGAGTTCTTTTGCACCTTTGTGCCACAGTTGAGATAGTCCAAACAACTAGTCATGTTTTTGATAGTTTCCCAACAACTCATTTTTACCGAAAGGTTGAACACTCTTGGGCTAGAACAGTGGTTCTCAAATGGGGGTACACGTACCCCTGGGGGTACTTGAAGGTATGCTAAGGGGTACGTGAGATTTTTTTTAAATGTCTGTCAAAAAGAACTGTGAAAAGAAATGCAACAATGCAATATTCAGTGTTGACAGCTAGGTTTTTTGTGGACATGTTCCATTAATATTGATGTTAAAGATTTATTTTTTTGTGAAGAAATGTTTAGAATTAAGTTCATGAATCCAGATGGATCTCTATTACAATCCCCAAAAAGGGTTACTTTAAGTTGATGATTACTTCTATGTGTAGAAATCTTTATTTATAATTGAATCACTTGTTTAGTTTTCAACAAGTTTTTAGTTATATGTATATCTTTTTTTCCAAATAGTTCAAGAAAGACCACATCAAATGAGCAATATCTTGCACGGTTATACAATTTAATAAATCAAAAACTTCTTTATCTCTTTTTTTTCAACCAAAAATGCTTTGCTCTGATTAGGGGGTACTTGAATTAAAAAAGGGGGTACATCACTGAAAAAAGGTTGAGAACCACTGGGCTAGAAGACAGTTTAATTTCTCCGCTCACATTATCTCACAGTTTCACCCCAGCTTTCTAAGTAATATACTCTCATTTTCCTGGCTGTGGTCTCTGTTTTTATATTTTTGCATTCAGCCTGTGCTTCAAAGCTCTTGCATAAAGTTTGACTCGTGTTTTTTCTAATAGCTCTAATCTAAGTATCTGTAAGTTTCATTCTCTCCGAGAAGTTGAATGTGAGCTTTCTACCGTTGCTGCCCCGACAATGAACCCACTTCCAAAGTCTTTTCCGTCTCCCGCTCTTCCTGTCACAACATCTAAACCTGAATCCCACTGCACAATTCTCACAATTTTTATGTTTGCTACAGAGCATAATCAAACATTCCCTTATACCAGTGCTTCTCAATTATGTTCTGTTACATCCCCCAGGAAGAAGAAATCCAATGGAGTATTGTTGGCTGTTTTTGAACGCTCATTTATTGGATTTTATGGGCGAAAGAGAGAAGCAACCATTGGCTTTGCTGTAAGCCGACTTTTATTTTTTCCTTTTATTTACAAGACTATTGTCTGTCTATCTGTGTTGGCCCTGCGATGAGGTGGCGACTTGTCCAGGGTGTGATCCGCCTTCCGCCCGAATGCAGCTGAGATAGGCTCCAGCCCCCCCCCCCCTCTGCGACCCCAAAAGGGACAAGCGGTAGAAAATGGATGGATACAAGTTAGAATTCAATTTTTTTTTTTTTAAACCATCCGTCGTCATGTTTTTCATAATGATTGTGAAAGATAGGCAAAATTCCCAAAAAAGTGCAGTTCCCCTTTAAACAGTATCATTGTGTGAATGCTCCAAAGCATTCACACAAAATTCATCTATTTATTAAACTTCTTCAACTTCTTCTTCTCCAGATTTTGGCGCTTTACCTTCCACATTTTTCACCTGATTCAAATTGTTCCAGCTTCAAACTGTTCAGCCTATTTGGGAATCGCAGGCTTTCTCCTCCAAAAAATTCCTACATTTCCCGCAATTCCATGGTTTCCGGGACATTTTTCCCATTCAAAATGAATTGGCCATTTTTCAAACTTCCACCATTTCCAAATTTTTCAACCAATTCGAACCATTCCACCTTCAACACATTCTACCATTCTGGAAATTCAAACGATCATTTTTCCAAGTAAAAAAAAAAATCCAGGATTTTCCAGAATTCCTGCTTTTCCAAATCCCCACGTCCACCCTTTTCACTCCTTCCACATTTTTCAACACATTTCAACCGTTCCAAAGTCAAAACATTCCTCTTAATCAGGACAAAAAAACTAAGTTGTTTTTTGAACTGGAAAAATTCCCGAAATTCCAGGAATTCCGTCATACCAATTCTCAATTCAACATGTTACTACTTCAACATTTCTCGGCGGATTTGAAAAATGTCAACACCAACCATTTCAACTCATTCAGACCATTTGAGGTTTTTTTTTTTCCATTTTCAAAAATATTCCCACTTTTCCAGAAATTCCCAATTTCTTCTGAAATTCCCATTGAAATCAATGGGACATTTTTCAAAGTTCCACAATTCCCACATTTTTCATCTGATTCAAACTGTTCCAACTTAAAACATATTCAGTCTGTTCAGGAATTGTGTGCTCTACTTCAACAATTCGAAAAAAAGTCTCAGATTTACCATAATTCCTTTTTTTTTGTGTGCATTTTCCCCATTCAAAATGAATTGTCCATTTTTCAAACTTCCAAAATTCCCACATTCTTCAACCTATTGAAACCATTCCACCTTCAACACATTCCACCATTCTGAACATTCAAACTAACACTTTCCCTGGAAATTCGAACCCTTCAACATTCAAACCATTCCAACATTCAAACCATTTCAGCATTTAAACTATTTCAACATTTAAACCATTTCTACATTCATCCTACATTCTGTCAGCATTTCAGTTCAACTTCAGCATTGGAGCATTCACACGCAATTCCTTCAGTAATTGCCTTTTCTAGTTCACAAGTTAGAATGCATAACATTTAAAAAAAAAAATTTAAAATCCATCCTTCGTCATGTGTTTTCCAGTTCGAACATTAAGTATCTTGTCTTTGCAGTCTATTCAATTGAATATAGGTTGAAAAGGATTTGAAAATCATTGTATTCTGTTTTTATTTACAATTTACACAACGTGCCAACTTCACTGGTTTTGGGTTTTGTACATGCAAAGCAGTCTTGGCTAAAACCGACACGGACAAATGGGGCAGTCAGAGTAAAGTGCAAGGCAGCAAGGTGATAAAGTACAACAAAAAAGTCCTGGGCTGTATGAGTCCAGCAGAGTGAAGGCTTTAATCCAATAATCTGTCCTCGAGCCATGCATGTGGGATGTGAGATATATGAAGATGAGAAAATGAGAGCTCAGGGTTTGTGAGGACGCGAAGGTCACTTCTGCACCCTGCTGGTATGCTGGTGTGTGCCAGGTAAACGGCGTCAGTCACTCGGGCAGTGCAAGAGCCGTGATTAAAGTGTGCCAACACTCCCTCTTGTTCCTCTTATTAATGTCAATAGATGAGCTTCAGGTAGGGATATCATGTAGTGTGTGCGGGAATACTGTTATTTGCCATTTTTAAGGTTTTATGTTCTTTTGGGTCCCATATGTGTGTAACCTGTGATGTTTGACTTTTTCTATTTTATTGCTGCACCTGGTGAACTCGGCAAGAAAAAAAAAAGATTTAATCAAAATAGCGTGCCCAAGAACAATCATGAATGAGAAAAGATGATTAAATAAAGTTCAAATGAAAACAAAACGTACAAAAAAAACACATCAGGTATTATTTCTATGTATATATTATCTGTGATAAATATTGTATCACAGTAGGATGAAAAGGAAGAGTAAGGTTAACTATTTTGCAATGCAGTCTGCTGAACATGATGGAAAGCACCACTCTACATAGCAACAGATGGTGTGGTCAACGTTGGAATTGTCTCAAAGCCCATTTTAACATATTCAACAATCTACTGCCATTTGGTAGTTAAAGTGAATAGTGCACCCCTCCAATTCGTCACGGTTCATGTGTCAGGTAAACTGCAATGAATGCAGGCCTTAAATTTTGCCTTAAAGGAGGGCTCATATTTTAGGGCACCAAGGCAAATTGGAAGGGCACCAAGGCAAACAATATTTTCTTTCGAGGCAGGGGCTCCAAAGCATGCACGCATGCATGCATGTGTATATATATATATATATATATATATATATATATATATATATATATATATATGTATTTTTACATTTTGATAGAGGGAGGTAGTTTTTATAATTATTTATTTATGTTTTTAAGTTATGTACATTTATATGTACATGTGGATGCTGTATCGGGACAGATCCATTAAGAGTTTGAGCAGAAATATGTCGTATAGGAATTAACTATATACAATAAAACATTAACAAAATGCCTGGTTGGTTGGTTTTTGAAGTAATACATTTGTGACATGAAAAAAAACACAAGAAATGGAAAACAACATGGTGTTTACTTTTTGATATTAATATAAAACTCAAAGCAGTTTGGCTAATCAAGATGAAGTCCCATAAACAAGCTTTGTTCTTCTCCAACAACGCCTCCTTGTTGTTCAGTGCAACAGTTTGGCCAATAAAAATAAACAGGAGTGACACCTCTCACATCGAATACACAATCTTCACAGCCTGCGTTCAATTCGATGAGATGACAAAACATTTGAGCTAATATTGATGTTGTTTGAACAATGATGCAGTTTGCAGTTAAATAAAGGACGAGTGAGCATCCCAGTCAACAAACTAAAGACTTTAAAAACAAGTTGTAACAACGTTCACGACACATCGCCTGCTGCATGTTTCCTCACCTCATTAACTCTCAGTCACAGCAGCTGATGGGCGCCCTATTGAGAAAATAAAAGCAACATCAAATAGTTTTCTCATTCGCTATATACTTTTAGTGTGGGGACAAGTGCGTCTGACTCCAATATTGTCCACACCTGTCTCCATCTAAACACAGCAGTGCGCTCTTAAACGCACGCCAGGAAGCCAGGGAAACTTGACGTTATACCAAGCGCTTGGCTCCGTTTACTCCGAGGGGGAATCTCCAAAGCAAAGTCTGTGTAGTTTGTCCGCCATGATTATCAAGCCAAGCGACGCCAGTGCGCATGCGCCTGATTTCGTAGTGCCTAAAATGCATTAATAAATGATGTTTTTTTGGTAATTAAGAAATTTGACAGTTTTACTAACCGTCGGGAATTTTCTTGCAAATTATCATTGTTACCGTTTACTGTTACATCCCTCGTCCATTAACAAGTAAAAAGTCAAGGGCGGTCATGGGCATGTTGTTGCCATCGATGTTGGTAAACTTTTTAGGGCATTACGGCAAGTCATAAGGGCGGTCGCGGCTTTTGCCGCGGTTACATTCGAGCCCTGTGAATGGCCATTTGAATTCCTTTCCCAGGACAGGTTGGGAAGACTATGTCCCCCGGCTGGCCTGTGGAACGCCTCGGGATTGATTGATTGATTGAGACTTTTATTAGCAGATTGCATAGTACAGTACATATTTCGTACAATTGACCACTAAATGGTAACACCCGAATAAGTTTTTCAACTTGTTTAAGTCGGGGTCCACGTTAATCAATTCATGGTATCCCCCGGGAGGAGCTAGACGATGTGGCTGGGGAGAGGGAAGTCTGGGCTTCTCTGCTTAGGCTGCTGCCCCCGCGACTTGACCTCGGATAAGCGGAAGAAAATGGATGGAGGGATGGATGGACTGCATGGTATTTTTCTTAAGTATATATGTATATATAAATACTTAATGGGCCCTGTTACAGTACATTTGCTACCAACTAAGATAGGAATACAAGAGTGTGTGTGGGACGGTGCATTCAAGTGTGGCAGAGGGGACGCGGGCTAACCAGCGACACACCTGAATTAACCTTTGACCTTGCCTCAAGCAGGGCAAATGTAGGCATATGCATTTTCAGACAATGACACACACACACACACGGACTGCCCAATTAGCTGGTCGATATCCAGTGCAGCACCCTAATCTCTGCTGCCCCCTCCCTGCACTCCCCCCTCCCACCCAAATACACATGATTTTATTTTGTAGTTTGCGTGTACGTGACCCCTTTGACTCTGATGTTGAATAATTACCAGCGCGAGCAGGCTAAAAGGATTGTCCTCAACTTCACCCACATTAGCCCCGAGGCCTGCGTTAATATCAACTTTGGCACGAGCATACGAGCATCCTCATTTTAGGCCGTTCACTCGGTAAGGGATGTGAATGCTTGATTTACAGCGGGACCTCCATTTACGAACGCCTCAATCCGCGACCTTTTCGATTTACGGACATTTACATTGCGCCAAATATGTCTCTGTGGGCGAACCATGGAACCGAACACTTCATTCATTTCATTCATTCATTAAATTTTCTAGTGTGCCGTGAGACACAGTCTGGTGTGTCGTGGGAGATTATGTAGTTTCACCTATTTGGGTTAAAAATATGTTTTGCAAACCAGTAATTGTAATCTGCAAATAAGTGCCGTTGTTGAATGTCTGTGCTGTCTAGAGCTCGGCAGAGTAACCATGTTATTCTCCTCAATATCAGTAGGTGGAAGCTGGTAGTGAATTGCTTTTAGATGTTGGGAACACATCGTGTGAGACGACGATGGTTTGTCATGATCACAATGTGCAGGCGACAGCGGGAGGCAGTGTGCAGGTAAAAAGGTATCTAATGCTTAAACCAAAAATAAACACAAGGTGAGTGCCCCTAAGAAAAGGCATTGAAGCTTAAGGATGGCTATGCAGAACGAAATTAAAACTGACCTGGCGACAAAGTAATCAAAAACAGAATGCTGGACGACAGCAAAGACTTGCAGCGTGTGGGAGCAGCAGACGGCGTCCACAAATATATATGTATATATATATATATATATATATATATATATATATATATATATATTTATATATATATGTATATATATATATATTTATATATATATGTATATATATATATATTTATATATATATGTATATATATATATACATATATGTATATATATACATATGTATATGTGTATATATATATATATATATATATATATATATACATATGTATATGTGTATATATATATATATATATATATATATATATATATATATATATATATATATATATATATATATATATATATATATATATATATACATACATATCAATGACGTGCGGTGAGGTTGATGACTGGTGAGGCACTGACTTCATCACAGTCAGATTTACAAACATATGAACCCTAAAGAGTATCTTATTCACCATTTGATTGGCAGCAGTTAACGGGTTATGTTTAAAAGCTCATACCAGCATTCTTCCCTGCTTGGCACTCAGCATCAAGGGTTGGAATTGGGGGTTAAATCACCAACAATTATTCCCGGGCGCGGCGCCGCTGCTGCCGACTGCTCCCCACTGCTCCCCTCACATCCCAGGGGGTGAGCAAGGGGATGGGTCAAATGCAGAGAACAAATTTAACCACACCTAGTGTGTGTGTGACAATCATTGGTACTTTAACTTAACTTTAACTTTACACATACAAACTGTAGCACACAAAAAAGCACATTTAATAAAAAAACGTTATTATGGTCTTACCTTTACTTATAAGTGCGGGAACAGTGGTGTTCGTGTTGGAGGAGTTGTGAATGAATGAAATATGAAATCCGTGCTGCAGTCTGCAGGTGTATTTAATGTTGTGTCCCTGCAGTCGTTCACGGCTCCTCCGGCGCGAGCATTGTTGTTTTTGCACTTTTTGGCTTCTTGATAAGTGACTTTTTTTGGGTGGATTCGGTCTTGCACGTGGAGGGTTTGGGTGTGGGCTTTGGTTGGTGTGGCGCTCCCGTCGGGGGGTGCAGTCTGCGGCGGAGGTGCAATAACCGGCACCAGGAGGCGGGATTACGCGAGCCTCAGCCAGTGCGTCTTCGCAGCAGTTTTATGATTGCTCAGCACAAGAAATACGTTACACACATACAGTTGTTGACAAAATACACTGTACATTATATACCTCAGCTAACTAAACTATGGAAATGTATAATATAATTCATATAGCAATACGGTCTCACTGCACAGCAGGCCAGCAGTTAGCCGAGTCATTGCGCAATCCATGGTGAGGCACAATTGAGTGACGTGCCTCAACTGGCTGCTGATCACCGCACCGTCTCTTCTCAGTATTTGAACGGCAAATGTGAAAATTCAGCGATTTTGAATAAAAATAATCTAAAACTGGTGAAGTTAAATGGAAAATAACTTTATACTATAATCACTGAATACATATAACAATTTAATCATTTTTTTTTCTTTTTACATTTTTTTTCTTTCCATGATGACAGGTGAGGCCCTCCAGTGACCGCACGTCACTGCTATCTATACCCACCCTTGCATGATAAGGGGTCCAAACATACCTCCAGGATGACAAGTGACCTGCTGAGGAAGCTGAAGGTGAAGATGATGAAGTGGCCAATTATGTCTCCTCACCTCAACCCCAACCCCCATGTGGCTAACATCCAGCATCTCCACTAGTGAAGTCATCACGTTAGTTTTAGTTTTGTCCTTAGCGTGCTGTGTGGAGGAGGGATCTTATTCAATTCCACAGCAGTGCCACCTTTGCACTTGTTTCTGGCACTTGCGGGTGGAGATAACCACCAGTCAGCTCGCTTCTCTCTAAAAGGCGATAAAACACAGACTGTTGGCATTACAGTAGCTTCTGGTCATCAGTGTTTATGCCAGAGGCTCTTGCAACAGAGCAAAGATTATTCCTGCTGCAAAAAGTTCGAGTAAGAAAACTTGAGGAGAAAACTAAAAAAGCTACATTTGTTCAGATTGTAACTTTTTTTTAGAGGAGGAGGACAACAGCATGAATATATTCCATAAAGAAGCAGTGTTCTCTGCGTGGTTCTCGGGTTGATCTCTCAGACTAGAAATGTACAGCTTTTTTATTTCAAGCTAATACCGATAACTTCTTGCTTTGCAAGACCAATACCGATAACCGATTTGTATTTATTAATAAACAGATATTTATTGTTTTTTAAATGTAAATTTGACTGTGATTTATGCACTCCTGCAGGTAAGAAAGACTCAAACAAAGATGGCTTTGACAAACTGTACCTGTAGATTTGTCCTAACCAAATATGACATCTCTACTGAGGTCGAGCCATAGACGTCTCCTGCATTTTTTTATGTCCAAAAATTATGTAACGCTGTTGTATAGAGCACAGGTGTCAAACTCAAGGCCCAGGGGCCAGATCTGGCCCGCGACATCATTTTATCTGCCCCGCAAACATCTGGAAATGATATGTGACAATAAAGTACTTAATATTTTCTCACTAAATGTAATAGATTTTTTTCATTTTGACAGAAAAAATATATGTACTGCTTGAAATTGCATGCCTTTTAAACTTTAATATTATCCAATATTGCAACAAATATTACAGTATAATATCATACTTTCCAAACATGTTTTTGTCTAAATAAAAATACTTAATTTTACAACAAAATACCCATCAAACTAATTAAAATGACAACACATTTTACATTGTTCTTTACAGCATATTAAATAATTGAAAAAAACTACTACTGTTTTTTTTCCTTAAAGTTCTGTTGACTGTAAAATCTAGGGTTGTTGTTTTTAACGGTACATTTGTTTTTACGGTAGAAAAACTGGCACTAGTACTGTATTTTCCGGACTATAAGGCGCACTTAAAATCCTTTTTTCCCCTCAAAACTCAACAGTGCGCCTTATAACCCAAAGCGCCTAATGTATGGAATAATTCTGGTTTTGCTTACCGACCTCGAAGCAATTTTATTTGGTACATGGTGTAATGATAAGTGTCAAACATAAGATATACGTGTAGACTGCACTACGACGGAATATTGACTCAAGTAAACAATACCAACATTTAATATGTTCCATTGAAAATATAGAACATTACACACGGCGCTCAAAAATCTATCAACATGTTTTAGTACGACTTTGGTAAGCTATGAAGCCGCACCGCTTGATGGATGGTCGGCACATTAAACATACGAGTATTATTATGGTGTGTGTATAAGGTAAGACATATTATCTGGCATTTTGTTTCGCAATATTATGAAAAAGCAACTTTTCTTACCTTCTGGTACCCGCTGATCTGTAATTGGGATCTGCATAAGTCCTGAAAAATTGCGCATAAGCTTCTTCTTTTTCTCTATCTTCTTGTTATGGGACATTCATCCTCCGCTGTTGCCATTTCTAATACAAAGTAGTGTAAAGTTCTTACTTATATCTGTCAGTAAACTCGCCATGAAAGCACTAAAACATACCGGTATAGTGATTTTACATTATTCACCCAAGGAAATTTAGTTATTAGAGAGTTCCGATCGGACGGTTTTTCACGGTTTGTTGTTGTTTCCGGATGAGGAGATGCTGCTCCGTAATTGATTTAAGTAAAGTCCGAATGTCATTAAAACGGTTAGCTCCATCTTTTGACACTTCTTCCACTCCCGTCCTTGCACGCTACACCGCTACAACAAAGATGACGGGGAGAAGACGCTGCTGAAGGTGAGCCACGTAAATAAGACCGCCCACAAAACGGCGCATCCGGAAGCGACTGTCAGAAAGCGGCTTGAAGATGGTCTGTAAAACATAATCGATGCAACATTTTGACCAAAGAACTACCATTGCATGTTATGTAGACCACAAGGAAGTGTTTTACATTTAGAAAAAACTATAATAATATGACTCCTATAGTCCGGTGCGCCTTATATATGAAAAAAGATCGAAAATTGACCATTTATCAGCAGTGCACCTTATAATCCGGTGCACCCTATGGTCCGGAAATGACGGTAATATTAGCAATAGATAAAATAGAACAAAATAAAAAATAGGATTTTGCATTGTTCTCTGCATGTATTCTCCATAAATCTTTAGTGTTAGCTCAATTCAGGCTATTTCCAATAGGATTTTTTTCAAATTTGGCTGTCTACGCACACCTTTTAATCCCCAAAAAAGTGAGTTACCCCAGTGTTTTATTTCCTTTTTCATTAATTTACCTCCTGCTAGACCAAGTTGAAAGACTGTAAGACACTGGTAAATTATATATTTGGGTTTTCTCGTGTTGCCAATGCGGAGGGACGTGGAGTACGGTGGCATCATCATCGGGAAAATGACCCGCCAATCGGATGTAGTTATATCTCGCCTCTTATCTTCCCAAACAGGTCCAATTACAGCGAGCGGTGTGCTGTGACAGCGCGCGGGGAGGATGCAGTGTCTCAAGATGACCCGCGGCTGACGGTGAGCAAAACAGATGCGTAGGACAGATAAGGAAAGCTGGCAAATAAACACATCCAGCTGTTAAGAGAGAGGGAGAAAAATCTGTTGTGGCTTCGCAGTGACACATCCCAAACGCCCAACACACACACACACACACACAGATCTATAAATAGAGGTAGAAGTACACGGTTTTCACGGATGTTTCCTTGGTGAGCGCTAATCTCCTGCTACTGTCAGCTGGGCTTTTGTCTCCTCCGCACATGCTCACACTCATGAAAGAACATGCTCAAGAAAACTATTGAATTTTGACCTTTTGCACCCATGCAAGGTGCTCTTTAGTTTTTATACTTATTGATCAAATCTGATCACCCGAATTGTATTCATCAATCAATCAATCAGTGTTTACTTATACAGCCTACTCGATGACCAGGCAAGGCAACGTAGTCTATACACTAGATCAGGGGTCACCAACGCGGTGCCCGCTGGCCTGTTCTAAAAATAGCTCAAATAGCAGCACTTACCAGTGAGCTGCCTCTATTTTTTAAATTATATTTATTTACTAGCAAGCTGGTCTTTTTAATTCTAAGAGAGACAAAATTAAAATAGGATTTGAAAATCCAAGAAAATATTTTAAAGACTTGGTCTTCACTAACTGACAAAGAAACAGATAACAGATTTGGTGTCCAGTTCAAAGTGTGACATGATTTATTTGAACATTTGAGAGTTGACTTTTGTATTTTACATGAGTTATTTGTACAAACATGGTGCAAAGTACCGTATTTTTCGGAGTATAAGTCGCTCCGGAGTATAAGTCGCACCGGCCGAAAATGCACAATAAAGAAGGAAAAAAACATATATAAGTCGCACTTTTGGGGGAAATTTATTTGATAAAACCCAACACCAAGAATAGACATTTGAAAGGCAATTTAAAATTAAAGCTGCAGTTGGTCGGGCCCGCATATTTGGCTGGTGCTGGTCCTACGTGTCCCAATACTTTTGTCCAGTTTTAGTCCTAAGTGTCCCGATACTTTTGTACAGTTGTAGTCCTAAGTGTCCCAATACTTTTGTCCAGTTTTAGTACTAATTGTCCCAATACTTTTGTCCAGTTTTAGTCCTAAGTGTCCCAATAATTTTGTCCAGTGTTAGTCCTAAGTGTCCCAATACTTTTGTCCAGTTTTAGTCCTAAGTGTCACAATAATTTTGACCAGTGTTAGTCCTAAGTGTCCCAATACTTTTGTCCAGTTTTAGTCCTAAGTGTCCCAATACTTTTGTCAAGTTTTAGTCCCAAGTGTCCCAATAATTTTGTCCAGTTTTAGTCCTAAGTGTCCCAATACTATTGTCCAGTTTTAGTACTAATTGTCCCAATACTTTTGTCCAGTTTTAGTCCTAAGTGTCCCAATAATTTTGTCCAGTGTTAGTCCTAAGTGTCCCAATACTTTTGTCCAGTTTTAGTCCTAAGTGTCCCAATACTTTTGTCCAGTTTTAGTCCTAAGTGTCCCAATACTTTTGTCCAGTTTTCGTCCTAAATGTCCCAATACTTTTGTCAAGTTTTAGTCCCAAGTGTCCCAATACTTTTGTCCAGTTTTCATCCTAAGTTTCCCAATACTTTTGTCCAGTGGTAGTCCAAAGTGTCCCAATACTTATGTCAAGTTTTAGTCCTAAGTGTCCCAATAATTTTGTCCAGTGTTAGTCCTAAATGTCCTAATACTTTTGTCCAGTTTTAGTCCTAAGTGTCCCAATAATTTTGTCCAGTGTTAGTCCTAAGTGTCCTAATACTTTTGTCCAGTTTTAGTCCAAAGTGTCCCAATAATTTTGTCCAGTGTTAGTCCTAAGTGTCCCAATACTTTTGTCCAGTTTTAGTCCCAAGTGTCCCAATACTTTTGTCCAGTTTTTGTCCTAAGTGTCCCAATACTTTTGTCCAGTTTTAGTCCTAAGTGTCCCAATACTTTTGTCCAGTTTTCGTCCTAAATGTCCCAATACTTTTGTCAAGTTTTAGTCCCAAGTGTCCCAATACTTTTGTCCAGTTTTCATCCTAAGTTTCCCAATACTTTTGTCCAGTGGTAGTCCAAAGTGTCCCAATACTTATGTCAAGTTTTAGTCCTAAGTGTCCCAATACTTTTGTCAAGTTTTAGTCCTAAGTGCCCCAATACTTTTGTCCAGTTTTAGTACTAATTGTCCCAATACCTTTGTCCAGTTTTAGTCCTAAGTGTCCCAATAATTTTGTCCAGTGTTAGTCCTAAATGTCCTAATACTTTTGTCCAGTTTTAGTCCTAAGTGTCCCAATAATTTTGTCCAGTGTTAGTCCTAAGTGTCCTAATACTTTTGTCCAGTTTTAGTCCTAAGTGTCCCAATACTTTTGTCAAGTTTTAGTCCCAATTGTCCCAATACTTTTGTCCAGTTTTAGTCCTAAGTGTCCCAATAATTTTGTCCAGTGTTAGTCCTAAATGTCCTAATACTTTTGTCCAGTGTTAGTCCTAAGTGTCCCAATACTTTTGTCCAGTTTTAGTCCCAAGTGTCCCAATACTTTTGTCCAGTTTTAGTCCTAAGTGTCCCAATACTTTTGTCCAGTTTTCGTCCTAAATGTCCCAATACTTTTGTCAAGTTTTAGTCCCTAGTGTCCCAATACTTTTGTCCAGTTTTCATCCTAAGTTTCCCAATACTTTTGTCCAGTGGTAGTCCAAAGTGTCCCAATACTTATGTCAAGTTTTAGTCCTAAGTGTCCCAATAATTTTGTCCAGTGTTAGTCCTAAATGTCCTAATACTTTTGTCCAGTTTTAGTCCTAAGTGTCCCAATAATTTTGTCCAGTGTTAGTCCTAAGTGTCCTAATACTTTTGTCCAGTTTTAGTCCAAAGTGTCCCAATAATTTTGTCCAGTGTTAGTCCTAAGTGTCCCAATACTTTTGTCCAGTTTTAGTCCCAAGTGTCCCAATACTTTTGTCCAGTTTTTGTCCTAAGTGTCCCAATACTTTTGTCCAGTTTTAGTCCTAAGTGTCCCAATACTTTTGTCCAGTTTTCGTCCTAAATGTCCCAATATATTTGTCAAGTTTTAGTCCCAAGTGTCCCAATACTTTTGTCCAGTTTTCATCCTAAGTTTCCCAATACTTTTGTCCAGTGGTAGTCCAAAGTGTCCCAATACTTATGTCAAGTTTTAGTCCTAAGTGTCCCAATACTTTTGTCAAGTTTTAGTCCTAAGTGCCCCAATACTTTTGTCCAGTTTTAGTACTAATTGTCCCAATACCTTTGTCCAGTTTTAGTCCTAAGTGTCCCAATAATTTTGTCCAGTGTTAGTCCTAAATGTCCTAATACTTTTGTCCAGTTTTAGTCCTAAGTGTCCCAATAATTTTGTCCAGTGTTAGTCCTAAGTGTCCTAATACTTTTGTCCAGTTTTAGTCCTAAGTGTCCCAATACTTTTGTCAAGTTTTAGTCCCAATTGTCCCAATACTTTTGTCCAGTTTTTGTCCTAAGTGTCCCAATACTTTTGTCAAGTTTTAGTCCAAAATTGTCCCAATACTTTTGTCCAGTTTTTGTCCAAAGTGTCCCAATACTTTTGTCCAGTTTTAGTCCTAAGTGTCCCAATACTTTTGTCCAGTTTTCGTCCTAAGTGTCCCAATACTTTTGTCAAGTTTTAGTCCCAAGTGTCCCAATACTTTTGTCCAGTTTTCGTCCTAAGTATCCCAATACTTTTGTCAAGTTTTAGTCCTAAGTTTCCCAATACTTTTGTCCAGTGGTAGTCCGAAGTGTCCCAATACTTTTGTCCAGTTTTAGTCCTAAGTGTCCCAATACTTTTGTCCAGTGGTAGTCCGAAGTGTCCCAATACTTATGTCAAGTTTTAGTCCTAAGTGTCCCAATACTTTTGTCAAGTTTTCGTCCTAAGTGTCCCAATACTTTTGTCCAGTTTTCGTCCTAAGTGTCCCAATACTTTTGTCCAGTGTAAGTGTCCCAATACTTTTGTGCAGTGGTAGTCCCAAGTGTCCCAATACTTTTGTCCAGTTGTAGTCCCAAGTGTCCCAATACTTTTGTCCAGTTTGCGTCCTAAGTGTCCCAATACTTTTGTCCAGTGTAAGTGTCCCAATACTTTTGTCCAGTTTTCGTCCTAAATGTCCCAATACTTTTGTCAAGTTTTAGTCCCAAGTGTCCCAATACTTTTGTCCAGTTTTCATCCTAAGTTTCCCAATACTTTTGTCCAGTGGTAGTCCAAAGTGTCCCAATACTTATGTCAAGTTTTAGTCCTAAGTGTCCCAATAATTTTGTCCAGTGTTAGTCCTAAATGTCCTAATACTTTTGTCCAGTTTTAGTCCTAAGTGTCCCAATAATTTTGTCCAGTGTTAGTCCTAAGTGTCCTAATACTTTTGTCCAGTTTTAGTCCAAAGTGTCCCAATAATTTTGTCCAGTGTTAGTCCTAAGTGTCCCAATACTTTTGTCCAGTTTTAGTCCCAAGTGTCCCAATACTTTTGTCCAGTTTTAGTCCTAAGTGTCCCAATACTTTTGTCCAGTTTTCGTCCTAAATGTCCCAATACTTTTGTCAAGTTTTAGTCCCTAGTGTCCCAATACTTTTGTCCAGTGGTAGTCCGAAGTGTCCCAATACTTATGTCAAGTTGTGGCTTGTGCAGCCCTTTGAGACACTTGTGATTTAGGGCTATATAAATAAAGATTGATTGATTGATTGTTTTAGTCCTAAGTGTCCCAATACTTTTGTCCAGTTATAGTCCTAAGTGTCCCAATACTTTTGTCCAGTGTAAGTGTCCCAATACTTTTGTCCAGTGGTAGTCCTAAGTGTCCCAATACTTTTGTCCAGTTTTCGTCCTAAGTGTCCCAATACTTTTGTCAAGTTTTAGTCCCAAGTGTCCCAATACTTTTGTCCAGTTTTCGTCCTAAGTATCCCAATACTTTTGTCCAGTTTTAGTCCTAAGTTTCCCAATACTTTTGTCCAGTGGTAGTCCGAAGTGTCCCACTACTTTTGTCAAGTTTTAGTCCTAAGTGTCCCAATACTTTTGTCCAGTTTTAGTCCTAAGTGTCCCAATACTTTTGTCCAGTTTTAGTCCTAAGTGTCCCAATATTTTTGTCCAGTTTTAGTCCTAAGTGTCCCAATACTTTTGTCCAGTTTTAGTCCTAAGTGTCCCAATACTTTTGTCCAGTTTTTGTCCTGTGTCCCAATACTTTTGTCAAGTTTTAGTCCCAAGTGTCCCAATACTTTTGTCCAGTTTTTGTCCTAAGTGTCCCAATACTTTTTTTATTTTATTCTTTTTTCACAAAAACAAGATTATTGAACACACTTTAATTTTAGTACAAAACATGCATGAAATTAAATTCAAGTTTGATTAAAAAAGTGTTAAAATTGTATTATTATTTTATTATTTTAAATTGCCTTTCAAATGTCTATTCTTGGTGTTGGGTTTTATCAAATAAATTTCCCCAAAAAATGCGACTTATACTCCGGTGCGACTTATATATGTTTTTTCCCTTCTTTATTATGCATTTTCGGCAGGTGCGACTTATACTCCGGTGCGACTTATACTCCGAAAAATACGGTAAATATTCCAACACAGTGATACTGTTCAAACTATGTGTAACGTTACAGTGGCCAACATATTGAATATACTTGTTCAACACAATATGTTATTACATATGTCAGCAGACTAAATTGCCTTGTTTTTAATGAATATTTAGGACTTCTACGCTATACTATATTTTATTGTTGGTCATAGTGTTGTCCCGATACCACTATGTTGGTACTGGTACCAAAATTATTTTGATATTTTCCAGTACTTTTCAATACTTTTCTAAATAAAGGGGACCACAAAACATGGCATTTTTAGCTTTATTTGAACAAAAAATCTTAGGGTACATTAAACATATGTTTCTTATTGCAAGTTTGTCCTTAAATAAAATAGTGAACATACTAGACAACTTGTCTTTTATTAGTAAGAAAACAAACAAAGGCTCCTAATTTAGTCTGCAGACATATGTAATAACATATTGTGTCATTTTCCATTCTATTATTTTTTCCACATTTTAAAGGACAAGTGGTAGAAAATTAATTATTAGTCTACTTGTTCATTTACTGTTGATATCTGCTTACTTTCTCTTTTTAACATGTTCTATCTACATTTCTGTTAAAATGTAATAATCACTTATTCTTTTATTGTTTGGATGCTTTACATTAGTTTTGGATGATACCACAAATTTGGGTATCGATCCCATACCAAGTCGTTACAGGATCATACATTGGTCATATTCAAAGTCCTCATGTGTCCAGGGACATATTCCCTGAGTGTCATGTCTGTGTGATCATGTTTTGTTTTAGTCATGTTCGGTTTTGTTTTTGGACTTTTTGTGCACTTTTGTTTGTTTTGTCACCATAGCAACCATTAGTTTTCACCTGTCACGTCACGCACCTGTTTCACGTTTTGACGCACCTGTTTTCACTAATCATGTCACTATTATTTAAACTTCGAGTTGCCAGGCTGTCTGTCTGGCAACATCACACTCTTTATCGTCACTCTGCATAATGCCATGTTCACAGTCCCATGCCAAGTAAGTTTTTGTTTCATTGTTCACAGTTTCTGCCTTTGTGCAAGTTTTGTTTTCATTAGCCAAGTTTTTTACCTCTGCCATTGCGTGCGCCTTTCGTTTGTTCTTTTTCATAATATTAAATAAAATCATGTACTCACATTCCCGTCTCGTCCGAGCCAACTTTCCGTTGCCTTCCGTAAAACAAAACCCAAGGACCAAGTCTTGACACTGAGTTTAGACACATAATATACATTTTTAAAAAACGAAAGAAAATGCTGTGATGCCAAAAAATATCGATGTAATCATAGTAGTATCGACAAGATAGTTTCTTACACTTGGTATCATTACAGTGGATGTTAGGTATAGATCCACCCATGGCATTTGTTTACATTGTGACGCCGGTGAGCTACGGTGTGTAGTGAAGCATGTTTAGCTGTTCCTTGTCCTCAATTGATGATACTTGTAAGAAACGTACTTTATTTGTCGCCTTGGAGGCGAGGATTAGTGATTTAGAAGTAGCTACAACCCTGCCGACTTCGAATGGACGTTCGCCGCGAGCTATGTCTTAAAGCACCTTTTCCGGTTGGCGTTTCAGTGTAATAACTTCACCTTTATCGTTAGTTTTTAAGCCAAAACGCTTCTGTTCTCCCTTTTCTGTCTACACAGTTTCTGTTTGTAAGTACTCCGTGATTGTGCGCTGCCGAACATGCTCCTCTGCTCGTAAACCAGCAATGTCATGACATGACAATGACGAAGGCACGGGGGGTGGCGGACCGGTACTTTTCAGAGGCGGTACAGTACCGAATATGATTCATTAGTATCGCGGTACTATACTAATACCGGTATACCGTACTACCCTAGTTGGTCATTATGGTGGTACTCATACTTGCCAACCTTGAGACCTCCGATTTTGGGTGGTTGGGGGCGTGGTTAAGAGGGGAGGAGTATATTTACAGCTAGAATTCACCAAGTCAAGTATTTCATACATATATATATATATATATATATATATATATATATATATATAAGAAATCCTTGACTTTCAGTGAATTCTAGCTATATATATAAAAGAAATACTAGAATTTCAGTGTTCATTTATTTACACATATACACACACATAACACTCATCTACTCATTGTTGAGTTAAGGGTTGAATTGTCCATCCTTGTTCTATTCTCTGTCACTATTTTTATAACCATGCTGAACACCCTCTCTGATGATGCATTGCTGTGTGGCACGCACAAAAGTGCTTTCATCAAATGCACTAGAGTCTGGAATCTTCCATCTCTCCCTAGCATGGCCCAAAACCGGTCAATCCTTGCTTCCTGAGGAAGATCTTCAGTGCCAAGCACTTGGTAGTCCACTACTTCTTCCCGGAGGCTATCCAGGTCCAATCGCATCTGCGGCTTGGAACTTACAAGCGTATTTCTTCATCTTACTTGTCGTCGGCGTCGCCACGGCTGTATCTTCCTCGTTCTTCTGCTTCGTCTCCTTGTTGTGTGCGCAGTTGTGCACTGCACTCTCGAACTGCTTTACGGTAGACGAAAACGTGACTGCTGTTGCTTTGTTGTTGCCACGCTGCAAGGACGTTAATGAAACTGCCTAACAATAAACCCACAGAAGAAACCAAGAACTCGCCCTCGATCATTCTACAGTTATAACGTGATGGGGCAGGCACGCTGTTTATATTGTGGGAAAGCGGACGTGAAAACAGGCTGTCGACACGTCACTCAGGTCCGCATGGAGCTGGAGGGGACGTGGCCTCCAGCTCCGCCTGAATTTCGGGAGATTTTCGGGAGAAAATTTGTCCCAGGAGGTTTTCGGGAGAGGCGCTGAATTTCGGGAGTCTCCCGGAAAATCCGGGAGGGTTGGCAAGTATGGTGGTACTTGGAGAGAGCCAAGTGTTTTCTAAAGGGGAGACTTGGTGAAAAAAGTTTGAGAACCACTGCTGTGTAGAGATACAGTATTTTTTTATTTTTTTTCCAAAAATGCGTGTTTAGACTGCATGTTCAGCAAAAGACTTTTAGTTGTTTTGATGTTTGCATTCACGTCACTTGGCTCAAAACTAAGGCGACACACAAATCGCTGACCATGGACCCCCTCGTGTCACCTTATTTCGCAACTCACAGCGCTTGTCTCGTGTGTGCAGGACTGTGCTTACATTCACATGTCAGCAGGAAAGGAACACTCTGCTAAATGTGTTGGAAAATACAGCACGAAAAGGGGTTTACATACCAGAAAAGCCCTGTACACGTATAACCCATTTATCATATCACGTCCTCATTTGACTTCCCTGCAAAGATGACATAATGTACATTTATACGGCGATGGGTGGAGTGTGTGCTAGAGATGCAGTCATTGACAGGTTTTACTAAAACCATCACAGTTATTGTGTTTCAGTCCTCCTCACTCGCTATAAACGGACATAATGCGGTTATGTTATTTAGGGCAGTGTTTTTCAAACACTGTGCTGTGGGAGATTATCTAATTTCACCTATTTGGGTTAAAAGTATTTTTGAAAACCAGTAATTATAGTCTGCAAATGATGTGTTGTTGTTGTGTGTTGGTGCTGTCTGGAGCTCGGCAGAGTAACCGCGTAATACTCTTCCATATCAGTAGGTGGCAACTGGTAGCTAATTGCTTTGTAGATGTCGGAAACAGCGGGAGGCAGGGCGCAGGTAAAATTGTGTCTAATGCTGAAACCAAAAATAAACAAAGGATGAGTGCCCCTAAGAAAAGGCATTGAAGCTTAGGGAAGGCTATGCAGAACAAAACTAAAACTGAACTGGCTACAAAGTAAACAAAAACAGAATGCTGGACGACAGCAAAAACTTACTGTGGAGCAAAGACGGCGTCCACAATGTACATCCGAGCATGACATGACAATCAACAATGTCCCCACAAAGAAGGATAAAAACAACTGAAATATTCTTGATTCCTAAAACAAAGTAGATGCGGGAAATATCGCTCAAAGGAAGACATGAAACACCAAAATAGGAGCGCAAGACAAGAACTAAAACACTACACACAGGAGCACAACCAAAACACTCAGAATAAGTCACGGTGTGATGTGACAGGTGGTGACAGTACACCTACTTTGAGACAAGAGCTATAGTGATGCATGCTTGGTTATGCTTTAAAGTCATGTCCAACAATTGCAACAATGACTTTTTACTCTCAACTGAGTTTATGATTTCTGCTGGTGGTGTGCCTCCGGATTTTTTCAACGCAAAAAATGTGCATTGGCTCAAAAAAGGTTGAAAAACACTGGTCTAGAGCTCGGCAGAGTAACCGTGTAATACTCTTCCATATCAGTAGGTGGCTAATTGCTTTGTAGATGTCGAAAACAGCGGGAGGCAGCGTGCAAGTAAAAAGGTGTCTAATGCTTAAACCAAAAATAAGCAAAGGATGAGTACCCCTAAGAAAAGGCACTGAAGCTTAGGGAAGGCTATGCAGAACGAAACTAAAACTGAACTGGCTACAAAGTAAAGAAAAACAGAATGCTGGACGACAGCAAAAACTTACTGTGGAGCAAAGACGGCGTCCACAATGTACATCCGAGCATGACATGACAATCAACAGTGTCCCCACAAAGAAGGATAAAAACAACTGAAATATTCTTGATTGCTAAAACAAAGTAGATGCGGGAAATATCGCTCGGATGTACATTGTGGACGGCGTCCACAATGTACATCCGAGCATGACATGACAATCAACAGTGTCCCCACAAAGAAGGATAAAAACAACTGAAATATTCTTGATTGCTAAAACAAAGTAGATGCGGGAAATATCGCTCAAAGAAAGACATGAAACTGCTACAGGAAAATACCAAAAAAAGAGAAAAAGCCACCAAAATAGGAGCGCAAGACAAGAACTAAAACACTACACACAGGAGCACAACCAAAACACTCAGAATAAGTCACGGTGTGATGTGACAGGTGGTGACAGTACACCTACTTTGAGACAAGAGCTATAGTGATGCATGCTTGGTTATGGTTTAAAGTCATGTCCAACAATTGCAACAATGACTTTTTACTCTCAACTGAGTTTATGATTTCTGCTGGTGGTGTGCCTCCGGGTTTTTTCAACGCAAAAAATGTGCCTTGGCTCAAAAAAGGTTGAAAAACATTGGTCCAGAGCTCGGCAGAGTAACCATGTAATACTCTTCCATATCAGTAGGTGGCTAATTGCTTTGTAGATGTCGGAAACAGCGGGAGGCAACGTGCAGGTAAAAAGGTGTCTAATGCTTAAACCAAAAATAAACAAAAGGTGAGTGCCCCTAAGAAAAGGCATTGAAGCTTAGGGAAGGCTATGCAGAACAAAACTAAAACTGAACTGGCTACAAAGTAAAGAAAAACAGAATGCTGGACGACAGCAAAGACTTACTGTGGAACATAAAGATAATAATATGACCCCTTTAATGCGCCTTTTGTATGAAAATAAACCTGACTAGACCCGCTCATCAGCAGTGTGGCTTATAATCCGGTGCGCCCTATGGTACTCCTGTAAATGACTTCATTCAGTGAGCATTTAACATTAGATTGCCTCATCTTGTCTGTGTTGAATAAACTATAGCTATTGTAAGTTAATATAGCAAGTGTAAAACACTAACATAACATCGGGAGCTTGTAGAATAACAGCACTATACCATGGGGTCTAATTGTGTGCATTCCAGTTATCATAAACACAGCATAAAATAGATGAATAAATAGGCATGGATGATTGCATGCATGACAATAACACTCGGGTTTATTACCCACATTTTCCCTTGGGGGATCAATAAAGTCAATCAAAGTATTATAATCTGTTTCATCATTGTTGTTTTTGCTGTATTATTCTCTTTAGTTTAGTGTTAGGTTATGTTACCAATGCTCCCTTCCTCCCTCGTTTGCGTTTTTTTTGTTGCTAGTTTATCACACCAGTATTTGTTTGGCCAATCAGGACTCACACCGTTTGCCAATCCTAATCAATCCCCCTTTTTTTTTATACCCGTCCCGCCGTCATTGTTTGCTATTCTGTGCTGTGCTAATTAGCTTTTTGATTAACGGCACGCTTTGCTTTCTGTGTTTTTGCCGTGATGGAGAAATTAAAATATTCCTCTTACCTGCAAGCTGCCTGCTGTCCTCCGCATCATTGGAATCGCAAACACCAAAACATCAATTAATACATTAAAAAAAATGATTAATACTTGTATTATTGATATAAGACTACCAAAGTACTTTTTGTTTATATTTATTATTTTGTATTGTTATTATAATGTTGTTTTATTTCTGTCAATACGGTAATAATATATAATATAATATACTGTATATATTGTAATATTGTACATGGTCATTGGTATATATTGTATATATGTTATAGACATAATATAATATATTGTATATATGTTATAGACATACTATAATATATCTGTATATATAATATACTGTACACATATTATGTATATATTCGTATACATGTAAGATTTTTTATCGCTATATTCGTCTATTTATACCTGCATTGTCCTTTCCATCCTTACACTTTCCATCATTGTAACTGAGCTACTGTGTTGAATAGTTTCCCTTGTGGATAATTAAAGTTTGTCTAAGTCTAAGTCTAATAAACATACTTGCCAACCTTGAGACCTCCGATTTCGGGAGGTGGGGGGCGTGGTTGGGGGCGTGGTTAAGAGGGGAGGAGTATATTTACAGCTAGAATTCACCAAGTCAAGTATTTCTTATATATATATATATATATATATATATATATATATATATATTTATGTGTATATATATATATATATATATATATATATATATATATATATATATATATATAAGAAATACTTGACTTTCAGTGAATTCTAGCTATAAATATATATTTATTTTATTATATATATATATATATATATATATATATATATATATATATATATATATATATATATATATATATATATATATATATATAAATACTTGAATCTCAGTGTTCATTTATTTACACATATACACACACATAACACTCATCTACTCATTGTTGAGTTAAGGGTTGAATTGTCCATCCTTGTTCTATTCTCTGTCACTATTTTTCGAACCATGCTGAACACCCTCTCTGATGATGCATTGCTGTGTGGCACGCACAAAAGTGCTTTCATCAAATGCACTAGATGGCAGTATTGTCCTGTTTAAGAGTGTCACAACATTGCTGTTTACGGCAGACGAACTGCTTTACGGTAGACAAAAACGTGACTGCTATTGTTGTGTGTTGTTGCCGCGCTGGGAGGACGTTAATGAAACTGTCTAACAATAAACCCACATAAGAAACCAAGAACTCGCCCTCGATCATTCTACAATTATGACGTGATTGGGCAGGTACGCTGTTTATATTGTGGGTTAGCGGACTCAGGTCCGCATGGACCTGAGTCCGCCTGAATTTCGGGAGATTTTCGGGAGAAAATTTGTCCCGGGAGGTTTTCGGGAGAGGCGCTGAATTTCGGGAGTCTCCCGGAAAACCCGGGAGGGTTGGCAAGTATGCTAATAAACAACACATCAACATCTCTAAGTAACGTCTATGTAATTTTACAAATGTTTAGCATCGATGCATAATAAGCGTGATAATCATGAAATCGTGATTATTACCCAGACTTTTATCGTACAGTCCAAATATATAAATGTTGCATTCTGAGCGTGTGCACACGATTTCTACTAAAGTAGACCCCGAAAGGGACAAGTGGTAGAAAATGGATCGATTGATGGACAGTTTTTAACGAATAACCTTAATTGAGTTTCACCTGAGTGACTGAAAGAAGGCAGAGGAAGTGAGTCAGATGAGGTAAAACCTGGGTCTTGTTCGGACGGCCGCAGGATCAATGTTGGATTGGGCCTATTTCCTGCACCGGCGTTCAAACCTGCAAGTGAACTCAGAGTGCCTTTTTACGCTTTTTATGTCTGTCTGTGCAATACGTCTGCAAGGGCTCTGTGCTGTAAAATGTTTTGTGCTTGCAGGGCTCTCTGTACTTTTTCACACTTCATGCACACTATATAAGTCTGCAATCCTGAAATGTGTGCTCCAAGGACTTACCCAGAATTCACTGCGGTGAACACGGGGGGGTGGAGGCAATTTCAGAAAAGTATATTTTAATCAGATTAGATCTAACAACGTTTGGACACCCTGACTTGCCTGCACAGTTGAGGCCATAATTATTCATAACGTAGCCACATTTTTTGGTAAAATACATTTTTATTCAATAGCTATTTAGTTTGTATTTTTGTCAAATATATAAACAGTACAGGCCAAAATGTTGGACACACCTTCTCTTCATTCAATGCCTTTTCTTTATTTTCATGACTATTTACCTTGTAGATTGTCACTGAAGGCATCAACACTATCAATGAACACGTGTTAAAAAGTTAAAGTACCAATGATTGTCACACACACACTAGGTGTGGTGAAATGTGTCCTCTGCATTTGACCCATCCCCTTGTTCACCCCCTGGGAGGTGAGGGGAGCAGTGAGCAGCAGCGGTGGCCACGCTCGGGAATCATTTTTGGTGATTTAACCCCCAATTCCAACCTTTGATGCTGAGTGCCAAGCAGGGAGGTAATGGGTCCCATTTTTATAGTCTTTGGTATGACTCGGCCGGGGTTTGAACTCACGACCTACCGATCTCAGGGCAGACACTCTAACCACAAGGCCACTGAGCAGTGAAGTAAAGTGAATTAGTGAAGTGAATTATATTTATATAGCGCTTTTCTCTAGTGACTCAAAGCGCTTTACATAGTGAAACCCAATATCTAAGTTACATTTAAACCAGTGTGGGTGGCACTGGGAGCAGGTGAGTAAAGTGTCTTGCCCAAGGACACAACGGCAGTGACTAGGATGGCGGAAGCGGGAATCAAACCTGCAACCCTCAAGTTGCTGGCACGGCCGCTCTACCAACCGAGCTATGCCGCCCCACAGTGTGGAGTTATGTATTAACAAAAAAAGGTGAAATAACTGAAAACACATTTTGTATTCTAGTTTCTTCAAAATAGCCACACTTTGCTCTGATTACTGCTTTGCACACTTTTGGTATTCTCTCGATGAGCCTCAAGCACACCTGTGAAGTGAAAACCATTTCAGGTGACGGCGTGCCGCAGTTGGGAGAGTGGCCGTGCAAGCAACCTGAGGGTTCCTGGTTCAATCCCCACCTTCTACCAACCTTGACACGTTCGTTGTGTCCTTGGGCAAGACACTTCACCCTTGCTCCTGATGGGTCGTGGTTAGCGCCTTGCATGGCAGCTCCCGCCATCAGTGTGTGTGTGAATGGGTGAATGTGGAAATAGTGTCAAAGCGCTTTGAGTACCTTGAAGGTAGAAAAGCCCTATACAAGTATAACCCATTTACCACCTTTTGAAGCTCATCGAGAGAATGCAAAGAGTGTGCAAAGCAGTAATCAGAGCAAAGGGTGGCTATTTTGAAGAAACTAGAATATAAAACATGTTTTCAGTTATTTCACCTTTTTTTGTTATGTACATAACTCCACATGTTTTCATTCATAGTTTTGATGCCTTCAGTGACAATCTACAATGTAAATAGTCATGAAAATAAAGAAAACACATTGAATGAGAAGGTTTTTCTAAACTTTTTAGGCCTGGACTGTATATCATGACCAGTATTACAAAAAGGCAATCGTGTGGCGATTGCATTTGGAGTGCATATGAACGTGGAAAGTAATACACACCTACTGTACCTTTGACCACATTAACAAAGGTATTGCACAACGCAGCAGCAGCAACACAACCAATGTTTTAGTGGTGGTCAAAGGCAAACTGCTCGGTCATCATTAATAGCACTGATGAATTCATTGTAAACATTCCGGAAAGTGTATGATGCACAAGTTTTACACCAACAGCCGTGTAGCACAATCAACATTTTAAAGTGCATGCAGAGGTAAATAAAGCTGCTGGATGCTGACCACTCAAGATCCTTCGAATTAACAAACTACATTACTAGGCCACAGCTGTTAGTGCCAAGTTTGATTTGTTTGTTTAACTAAGGCTGTCAAAGTTAATGTGATAGAACAACCTTCTCTCTTTGCTCTCTTTATACACGACTCTGGCACAAGCAGTGTGATTTATCAAGACTAAAACTGTTCTGGAGCCTCTGTTTTGCGTCTTTATTTAGTACGTCCACAAAGGACGTGCAAACTGGCAGTTGCGCAGAAACGGCTGTGAGGAAGGAGGCGTTCCGTCCTACGTATGCTTGTCACCATATATGGACTGTCAACTATTCTAATATTAGACATATTGTCTATTCAGCAATATAGTTTTACAATTCTATAATGCTTGTTAAAACAAATTGAATTTATGCGTTTTGATGTCTGCTGGCGTTTTTTTTTTAACGACGTTAAAGTACCAATGATTGTCACACACACTAGGTGTGGTGAGATTATCCTCTGCATTCGACCCATCACCCTCACCCCCTGGGAGGTGAGGGGAGCAGTGAGCAGCAGCCGCGCCCGGGAATCATTTTTGGTGATTTAACCCCCAATTCCAACCCTTGATGCTGAGTGCCCAGCAGTCCCATTTTTAAAGTCTTTGGTATGACTCTGCCGGGGTTTGAACTCACGACATACCGATTTTAGGGCGGACACCATAACCACTAGGCCACTGAGCATTTTTCACTTTTCATATAAATGAACAACAACTTTTTGCAGTATGAATTTTCTTGCGTTTGAAACATTCGCGGTTATTGCCACCCTTTCCCAGGGCACACCTTCAGTGGGTTCCATTGTAGATGCACTGCAGGACTGCTCCTAAAAAGCCCCAAAGTGGGAGATGTCTGCAGCGAAACACCACTGGTCAAAACATGATAACATGAGTGTGGAGTAAATGAGTGTCTCCATGGTGAAAGTTGCATAGTACTTGCAAAAAACCTCATTCAAATAAGGCAGTCGGCAACACTTTTGCAGTTATTTATTGTACATGCGGTCTTAATAAATTACATGCAATACGAACACAGTTTTATAGTTTGCACACACTGTTTAGAGCAGGGGTGTCAAACTCAAATACAGAGTGGGCCAACATTTAAAACTGAACAAAGCCGCGGGCCAAGGTTGAACAAATTAACCTTTTAATAGGGACCCAAACAAGTGTTGCATTGAATATTGAACAAGCAAGGCTTATATAACTTTATAGTGACATGCAAAATCGAGTTTCAAATAATAATAATAATAATTAAAAAATATCAATGGCATATCAAATACAATTTAAATAAAAATGTAATGCGTCTTTTCTATTTTCAGCCTTCTGAGGTAAATATCAACATTAACTTTTTCCACAGGCTAATACATTTGAAAATAAAATAACAATGAATAAACCAACCATTCAGGACTGTAAACTGCTCAGTTTGCAACACACTGATCTAATCTGATGTGCCCAAGCCAGATACCTGTCATCTTTTCTTGGATGCTAGTTCATTAATGTCGGGGCTCAGGCTTTGAGCTGAGGCATCTTTCATTATCGAACAAAGTTGTTCATCAGTCATTATACCTCGTAGTCCACCCGGACCACAGTCTTGGGGGCGTGCTTTAAAGGCACTGCGGACCCCGCCCCCCCCACCCCTCCATGCGTCGGTTGAGGTGGGCGGGGTTTGGTGGTAGCGGGGGTTTATATTGCAGCCCGGAAGAGTTAGGGCTGCATGGGATTCTGGGTATTTGTTCTGTTGTGTTTATGTTGTGTTACGGTGCAGATGTTCTACCGAAATGTGTTTGTCATTCTTGTTTGGTGTGGATTCACATTGTGGCGCATATTTCTAACAGTGTTAAAGTTATTTACACGGGCACCGTCAGTGTAACCTGTATTGCTGTTGGCCAAGAATGCCTTGCATTCACGTGTGTGTGCGTGCTGAAGCCACACATATTATGTGACTGGGCCAGCATTCGCTGGACTGGGTGAAAATTGAGAGTCTCCCGGGAGGGTTGGCAAGTATGAGAATTAGCGGTGAATGCGGTGTTACCGCGGCACTGCCGCTGAATATAACCGACGGGCCAGCTCTAGTGTTAATTTGATATCGCCTCAAGGGCCAAGTGAAATTACACGGCGGGCCAAATTTGGCCCGCGGGCCAGAATTTGACACCCATGGTTTGGAGCGTGGTATTTAGATTAGGCCCTTGCTGTTGGAGTTGGAGCTGTAATTCCCTTCCATATGTAATACCCTTCCATATCACACTTAACTACTGAACCTCACATAAATGTATCACCTTGAAGTTTCAGTTCATCCTAGGATTTCACTGCCCTGCAATAAAACAGGGGACCACGTGTCCAAAACCAAAGACCAGTTTCACTCCAGTAAATCTCCCTGCTGACCATCTCTAAGTTAGCAAAGCCCTGCAACTTCCATCAATACTGGCACAATCCTTGGCTCTTTTTGTTTTGTATTACTCCCCTTGATCTTTGCACCTTTTTTTTTTTTTTACAGCAAATTCTGTTTCCTCACACCTTCCCATGTTCTTCTGGCTGATATTTCTCGGCTCTTTTGCCTCTTTGTGTCGTGCTGCATCTCTCTGGCCATCTGTCAGACTTGTTTCTGTGGTCCAAACTGTCTCTTTGGCTCTCATAAACTCTTTCAGCTTCTCAGCATCCTTCCACACTTTAACGCAGTAAAAGTGATAAAAACAAAGAGTTATGAGTCTCAGCCATCGCCATAAATTAGAACTGTTTTGCCGACATCTAAAAAAATTGGAATTTGAGATAGCAGCCCTCAACCTTGCCGGCTCATTACCCTGGACAGTATTGGCATCCAGAGCATGATTTTGTCTAGGGTTGTAGTTGTAGTTAATGCTTACATACATCCTCATCAGCATTATGTCATATTGACTTGGACAAGGGGTATCCCAGTATCTGATTAGATCGGCTTGCCTCTAAAATCTCCGATACATGCAATTTTGCAGCGTTTATACTTGTGCAAAGCTGGACAGTTAACATCTAAATGTCCTCCAATAAGCATACAAAGTGTCTTGTATTTACAAAAGGTAAACGTGGTAGGCTATAGTGGGGATGGGTACCGAGGACAGTACTTTGGATTATTTTTAGATTGGACCTACCTTGCACCAATTCAAGTAAAATCCAAGGAATGCATGTTTTGGTATCTTTGTTGACGTCACTTTGGCACTTGCTGATCACTCCAGCAGCACTGAGAGCGGCGAGGAGACCCCGAGAGTAACAAGCGGTTGCCATGTTGCCTTTCCATTAAGAACAATAAATTAGTTTGTAGTATAAGTAAATGTAATGCCGAGCGCATATCATTATGTCAAGATAATGGCACTAGCATTTACTTCATTTAAGAATATTTTTCAACATATTGAGCAAAAAGGTCTCTTTTTTTTCTACCAAGAAAAGTGCACTTGTTTTATTAGTGAGAATATACTTATTTTAAGGTATTTTTGGGTTCATTGAGGTTAGCTAATTTGACTTGTTTTGGAAAGTCTTGACAAGCCACATTTTCTTGTTCTATTGGCAGATAATTTTGCTCAGTTCAAATAAAATACCCCTCATTTTTGTATTTTTTTTCCCTTGTTTTTGAACACTGACTTTTTGCAGTGTGGGCATTGTCAAATCGGGTATGCACCATTATTTTTACACAAAATTGTTGTGGTATGACGATTTGTGGGACAGATAAGTTGAGAAAGTATTAAAATGGAACTTTTCTTTACTTACAGGTATGTTCCAAAAAAAAAAAACATAACCATTTTGCCACCATGATGTGAAAACATGCATTGCTTGTATAAACCATACTTGCCAACCCTCCCGGATTTTCCGGGAGACTCCCGAAATTCAGCGCCTCTCCCGAAAACCTCCCGGGACAAATTTTCTCCCGAAAATCTCCTGAAATTCAGGCGGACCTGAGTGACGTGTCGACAGCCTGTTTTCACGTCCGCTTTCCCACAATATAAACAGTGTGCCTGCCCAATCACGTTATAACTGTAGAATGATCGAGGGCGAGTTCTTGGTTTCTTATGTGGGTTTATTGTTAGGCAGTTTCATTAACGTCCTCCCAGCGCGGCAACAACACACAACAACAGCAGTCACGTTTTCGTCTACCGTAAAGCAGTTTGTCTGCCGTAAACAGCAATGTTGTGACACTCTTAAACAGGACAATACTGCCATCTACTGTACATGCATATGTGACAATAACATCTACGGCTTTTAGAGAGTGCAGTGCACAACTGCGCACCCAACAAGGAGACGAAGCAGAATGCATCATCAGAGAGGGTGTTCAGCATGGTTAGAAAAAAATAGTGACAGAGAATAGAACAAGGATGGACAATTCAACCCTTAACTCAACAATGAGTAGATGAGTGTTATGTGTGTGTATATGTGTAAATAAATGAACACTGAAATTCAAGTATTTCTCTTATTTATATATATATATATATATATATATATATATATATATATATATATATATATATATAGCTAGAATTCACTGAAAGTCAAGTATTTCTTATATATAAATATATATATATATAGCTAGAATTCACTGAAAGTCAAGTATTTCTTATATATAAATATATATATATATATATATATATATATATATGAAATACCTGACTTGGTGAATTCTAGCTCTAAATATACTCCTCCCCTCTAAACCACGCCCCTAACCACGACCCCCACCCCCACCTCCTGAAATCGGAGGTCTCAAGGTTGGCAAGTATGGTATAAACCAGACTGTAGTTTACTTTACTTCCCTGGGAAAGCACATAAAGTACACACACCTCCTCTTGTTCACGTCAACTTCCTATGAGGTCATTTGTCCTCACACACAAGGATGAGCTGATGTACTCACTTGTTCTGATGTTTGGAGCCCTTGAGGTGTGCATGGTACTGCTCAATGGAGTTGAGGACCACGCCGCAGACGCTGCAGGAGTAACTGCTGCGCAGCCCTGGAGAGACATAAACGCACAGCCGCACTTACTATCACGACACTTTGCGACAATGCATGGGTCGTTCAAAACACTTAAAAAGCGGTCATCGTCTTTATCATGATCATCGGCAGCGGCGGCGGCGGCGGCGGCGGCGGCGGCAGCAGACAGAGCGAGGCCAACAAGAACAACAGTATCAATTAGAAGTGACACCAAATAAGCGACTATTTTTCGCTCTGCGGTGCAGCCTAATTTTCCTAATTAGATTGCATCTGGAGAGAAATTGGGCAAATCATTAACAGAAAGCTGGTTACAATTTTAGATCACTGCCTCTTTGGTGCATGTGCCTAACAACAAAGTGAGGGGCGAAAAGGACAGCGTGTACTAGGATTGTCCTGATACCAATATTTCGATACTTTTCTAAATGAAGGGGATCAAATAAAAAGGCATTATTGGCTTTATTCTAATATCAAATCTTACGGTACATTAAACTTGTGTTTCTTATTGCAATAAAAACACAATTTTGGCCTTAAAGGCCTACTGAAACCCACTACTACCGACCACGCAGTCTGATAGTTTATACATCAATGATGAAATCTTAACATTGCAACACATGCCAATACGGCCGGGTTAGCTTACTAAAGTGCAATTTTAAATTTTGCGCAAAATATCCTGCTGAAAACGTCTCGGTATGATGACGCATGTGCGTGACGTCACGGATTGTAGAGGTCATTTTGGGACAGCATGGTGGCCAGCTATTAAGTCGTCTGTTTTCATCGCAAAATTCCACAGTATTCTGGACATCTGTGTTGGTGAATCTTTTGCAATTTGTTCAATGAACAATGGAGACAGCAAAGAAGAAAGCTGTAGGTGGGAAGCGGTGTATTGCGGCAGGTGTTGTGCCGGATAACGCACCCCCGCCGTAGAATGCACCCCTTGACTATTGTGCCCGATAACACAGCCGGTGTTTCATAGTTTACATTCCCTAAAGATGACAGTCAAGCTTTACCATTGGCCTGTGGAGAACTGGGACAACAGAGGCTCTTACCAGGAGGACTTTGAGTTGGATATGCAGACGCGGTACCGTGAGTACGCATGCAGCTGCGGCTTCCAAACATTTGATCGCTTGCCCGTACGTGCGTGCCGCTATGTGCATGTCACGTACGTAACTTTGGGGACTTTGGGGAAATATATGTGCTGTATGAACTTTGGGGAGGTGAACGGTACTTTGGGCTGTGGGATTGAGTGTGTTGTGCAGGTGTTTGAGTTGTATTGGCGGGTTATATGGACGGGAGGGGGGAGGTGTTTGTTATGCGGGATTAATTTGTGGCATATTAAATATAAGCCTGGTTGTGTTGTTGCTAATAGAGTATATATACAGGTAAAAGCCAGTAAATTAGAATATTTGGAAAAACTTGATTTATTTCAGTAATTGCATTCAAAAGGTGTAACTTGTACATTATATTTATTCATTGCACACAGACTGATGCATTCAAATGTTTATTTCATTTAATTTTGATGATTTGAAGTGGCAACAAATGAAAATCCAAAATTCCGTGTGTCACAAAATTAGAATATTACTTAAGGCTAATACAAAAAAGGGATTTTTTGAAATGTTGGCCAATTGAAAAGTATGAAAATGAAAAATATGAGCATGTACAATACTCAATACTTGGTTGGAGCTCCTTTTGCCTCAATTACTGCGTTAATGCGGCGTGGCATGGAGTCGATGAGTTTCTGGCACTGCTCAGGTGTTATGAGAGCCCAGGTTGCTCTGATAGTGGCCTTCAACTCTTCTGCGTTTTTGGGTCTGGCATTCTGCATCTTCCTTTTCACAATACCCCACAGATTTTCTATGGGGCTAAGGTCAGGGGAGTTGGCGGGCCAATTTAGAACAGAAATACCATGGTCCGTAAACCAGGCACGGGTAGATTTTGCGCTGTGTGCAGGCGCCAAGTCCTGTTGGAACTTGAAATCTCCATCTCCATAGAGCAGGTCAGCAGCAGGAAGCATGAAGTGCTCTAAAACTTGCTGGTAGACGGCTGCGTTGACCCTGGATCTCAGGAAACAGAGTGGACCGACACCAGCAGATGACATGGCACCCCAAACCATCACTGATGGTGGAAACTTTACACTAGACTTCAGGCAACGTGGATCCTGTGCCTCTCCTGTCTTCCTCCAGACTCTGGGACCTCGATTTCCAAAGGAAATGCAAAATTTGCATGGTTGGGTGATGGTTTGGGGTGCCATGTCATCTGCTGGTGTTGGTCCACTCTGTTTCCTGAGATCCAGGGTCAACGCAGCCGTCTACCAGCAAGTTTTAGAGCACTTCATGCTTCCTGCTGCTGACCTGCTCTGTGGAGATGGAGATTTCAAGTTCCAACAGGACTTGGCGCCTGCACACAGCGCAAAATCTACCCGTGCCTGGTTTACGGACCATGGTATTTCTGTTCTAAATTGGCCCGCCAACTCCCCTGACCTTAGCCCCATAGAAAATCTGTGGGGTATTGTGAAAAGGAAGATGCAGAATGCCAGACCCAAAAACGCAGAAGAGTTGAAGGCCACTATCAGAGCAACCTGGGCTCTCATAACACCTGAGCAGTGCCAGAAACTCATCGACTCCATGCCACGCCGCATTAACGCAGTAATTGAGGCAAAAGGAGCTCCAACCAAGTATTGAGTATTGTACATGCTCATATTTTTCATTTTCATACTTTTCAGTTGGCCAACATTTCTAAAAATCCCTTTTTTGTATTAGCCTTAAGTAATATTCTAATTTTGTGACACACGGAATTTTGGATTTTCATTTGTTGCCACTTCAAATCATCAAAATTAAATGAAATAAACATTTGAATGCATCAGTCTGTGTGCAATGAATAAATATAATGTACAAGTTACACCTTTTGAATGCAATTACTGAAATAAATCAAGTTTTTCAAAATATTCTAATTTACTGGCTTTTACCTGTATATATATGTCTTGTGTTTATTTACTGTTTTAGTCATTCCCAGCTGAATATCAGGTGCCCCCCGCCTCTCACAGCATCTTCCCTATCTGAATCGCTCCCACTGCCCTCTAGTCCTTCACTCTCACTTTCCCCATCCACAAATCTTTCATCCTCGCTCAAATTAATAGGGAAATCGCCGCTTTCTCGGTCCGAATTGCTCTCACTGCTGGTGGCCATGATTGTAAACAATGTGCGGATGTGAGGAGCTCCACAACCTGTGACGTCACGCGCATATGGTCTGCTACTTCCGGTACAGGCAAGGCTTTTTTATCAGCGACCAAAAGTTGCGAACTTTATCGTTGATGTTCTCTACTAAATCCTTCCAGCAAAAATATGGCAATATCGCGAAATGATCAAGTATGACACATAGAATGAACCTGCTATCCCCGTTTGAATAAGAAAATCGCATTTCAGTAGGCCTTTAAATAAAATAGTGAACATACAAAACAACTTGTCTTTTAGTAGTAAGTAAACAGACAAAGGCTCCTAATTAGTCTGCTTACATTTGCAATAACATATTGTGTCATTTCTTATTCATTTAATTTGTCAAAATAATGAGGGACAAGCGGTAGAAAATGGATTATTCATCTACTTGTTAATTTACTGTTGATATCTGCTTACTTTCTCTTTTAACATGTTCCATCTACACTTCTGTTCAAATGTAATAATCACTTATTCTTCTATTGTTTGGATACTATACATTAGTTTTGGATGATACCACAAATTTGGGTATCAATCCGATATCAAGTAGTCAGTATATCAGGATCATACATTGGTCATATTTAAAGTCCCGATTTGTCCAGGGATGTATTTTCTGAGTTTATAAACATAATATACATTTTAGTTGTATTAAAATTGTATTATCGACTAGATACGCTCTTGTACTTGGTATCATTACAGTGAATGTCAGGTGTAGATCCACCCTTGGCATTTGTTTGTATTGAGACTTAGACTTACACTTCCTTTATTGGCATTCAAATCTGAACAGTAGGGCTGAAACGACGCGTCGACGTAGTCGACGTCATCGACGTCATCGGTTACGTAAATACGTCGAGGACATTTTTGTTCGTCGACGCGTCGCATATTTACGTCACACTACCGTCATGGCGGAGCGCAAAGCAGACGATGCGAGCGGTGCGAGCAAGGGGACAAAAACACGCCAAAAGTCGTCAAAAGTGTGGGAGTATTTCAATAAACGGCCTAAGAAGAAACGCTACTTTTACTCCGCTACTTTTATCTACATTCAGCTCGCTACTAATTTTTATCGATCTGTTAATGCACGCTTTGTTTGTTTTGGTCTGTCAGACAGACCTTCAAAGTGCCTGCCTTACTGGTGACGTTTCACTTCGTTCCACCAATCAGATGCAGTCACTGGTGACGTTGGACCAATCAAACAGAGCCAGGGGTCACATGACCTGACTTAAACAAGTTGAAACAAGTTATTCGGGTGTTACCATTTAGTGGTCAATTGTACGGAATATGCACTGTACTGTGCAATCTACTAATAAAAGTTCCAATCAATCAATCAATCAAAAGTGTGAAGGAAAAAAGACCGTATTTCAACCGTACACCCCGTCAAAAGCCTAAAGACTGACTGCACAGTTCCTGTCTTCACAATAAAAGTCCCGCTCCATCGCGCCTGCGCTTTCAAAAAAAGAGTCTCCGAAAGCCAGCGCAAACAAGCTAGCAAGCTACGGAGTTTGCCGCCAATGTATTTCTTGTAAAGGGTATAAAAACGAATATGGAAGGTGGACAAATAAGATGCCAAAAAACAACCACTTTCATGTGGTATTAGACAGAAAGGAGGAACTTTTTTTCTCCTCCATTTGAAAACGTGGACATTACCAGCACTACTGTCTGATTGCAATCAATGCAAGTCATCAGAATCAGGTAATACACCAACTTATATTCTTGTCTTCATGAAAGAAAGGAATCTATATGTTAAACATGCATGTATAATTATTAAAACACCTTTAACATGTAAACAAAAACGGCAAAATAAATAAATATAAATTATATACTGTATATATCAATGTATGTATATATATATATATATATATATATATATATATATATATATATATATATATATATATATATATATATATATATATATATATATATATGATATGTGTGTGTATGTTACTCAGTACTTGAGTAGTTTTTTCACAACATACTTTTTACGTTTACTCAAGTAAATATTTGGGTGACTACTCCTTACTTTTACTTGAGTAATAAATCTCTAAAGTAACAGTACTCTTACTTGAGTACAATTTCTGGCTACTCTACCCACCTCTGCTAATAATGTTGTTGTATGCACACTGTGTCGAGCGGAAATGGCCTATCATAGCAGCACAACGGCAGCGTTCTTGCCATCACCATCAACTAGTCAATCGTCCGCGTGAGTATACGTTGTCATCATTACACAAAAATATGAATGTGTCATTTGTATCTGCGTTGTAAATTCATAAACTAAAGCACCGTTTCGCTCTGAGAGGAGAGTTTGGCGTGCCTGTTCAGTGTTTACAAAGACGCGCTCCTCTTTAACGCTAACGTTAATTAGTTGTGCAAATACCTTTTACAACATTAACAGTTACGTATACTATGTACAAACGAACAATTAACTTTCACTTTAATCATACTATCATTGTTGTGTTATTAAGCAAAATAAGCAAAAGTTTTACTTTTGTTGAAATGTTTACACTGTTGTTACAGAATATTTAGTTTTGCACTTTTTTGTATTGGATGTTTATCTTTATTTTTGCACATTTTAGCAAATAAGCAATACTTTTACTTTTGTTGAAATGTTTACACTGTTGTTACAGAATATTTCCGTTTTGCACTTTTTTGAATTGGATGTTTATCTTTATTTTTGCACATTTTAAAGCAAAATAAGCAATACTTTTACTTTAGAAATGCTTATACTATTGCAGAATATTAAGATTTGCACTGGATGTTTACTTTTATATTTGCACATTAAAAAGCAAATAAGCTACTTTTAATTTTGTTAAATGTTAAAGTTTTAAATGTTTACATTGTTACAGAATATTTTGTCATGTTGTTGTCAATGTTGACTGAGTGGCCATACTTTTTTTTTTGTAAATAAAAGCCATGCCTTTTGAAAAAACTGGCCTACATTTATTTTTTCATCTTCATTTTAAATAAAAAAATAATCGGTAAAAGGAAAAATAATCTATAGATTATTCGAAAAAATAATCTATAGATTAACCGATTAATCGAAAAAAATAATCTATAGATTAATCGATAGAAAAATAATCGTTAGCTGCAGCCTTACTGAACAGTACAGATAAGAACGAAATTTCTTTGCATTAGCTTTTTGCATTAGGAGCGTTAGCCTGTTAGCGGTAAGATATTGTATCCTCCTACGGTGTGTAGTGAAGCATGTTTAGCTATTCCTTGTCCTGCAGGGATGATACTTGAAATAAACATACTTTATTTGTCGCCATGGAGGCGAGGATTAGTGACTTAGAAGTAGCTAAAACACTGGATGGACGTTAGCCGCTAGCTAGCTAGCAATGTTTAGAGCACCTCTTGTAGAGCTGCGTTTCAGTGTTATAGCTTCACCTTTATCGTTAGTTTATAAGCCAGAATGCGTCCGTTGTCCCTTTTCTGTCTACACACCGTGTCCGCTTGTAAGTACTCCGTGATTGTGCGCTGCCGAACATGCTCCTCTGCTTGTAAAACCAGCAATGTCACGACGTGACAACGGCTTTTTAGAGGCGTTATAGTACAGTTTATGATTCATTAGTATCGCGGTACTTTACTAGTACCGGTATACTGTATGTCAGAGGGTGTGTCACTCTCGCTTGTGCATTCGTATCGCTGAATGTATGCTGGAGAGGGTTTGCGGCCACAGTGAGAACCAGATGTGAGGGATTTGGAGGGCTTGCAGGTGGTCGAGATGAGCGCGCATCAAAAATAGACGCATGGATGAGGAGGGAGATACTGACGGAAAGCAGAGATTGAAGGGTTAGGTAGACCGAGGGAGTGAATGCAGCACATTTTCCAGCGGCGAAAGAGATGAAGGAGCGGATGTGGAATTGTGAGGAGAGTAAGTTGTTAGTAAGTTGTTAAGATTTTGTGACTGTTTTTGGAATAAAGTATCTTATAAAGAGATCACATTTTAGTAACCTATAATAAGGTCGTATTGTTATTTTACCACAAAACACTTCCTTTTGGTGTTCATCAGTGTTTTTCAACCCTTTTTGAGCCAAGGGACATTTTTTTCATTAAAATAATATGGAGGCACACCACCAGCAGAAAAGGTTAAAAAATGAAACTCCACCAGGTTGTTGTGCCTTATTTTGAGTTTGTTGTTGTTTCCTGTGGGTAGTGCTTTAGTTCCTGTCATGCGTTGTTATTTTGGTGACTCTTCCTGTTTTGTTGGTGTTCCCCTGTAGCAGCTTCACGCCTTCCTTTGAGTGCTGTTGCCCGCACCTAATCAAGACTATTTCAAGTATGCGTACGCTACCCTTCTTTGTGGGGACTTTGTTAATTGTCATGTCATGTACAGATGTACTTTGCGGACGCCGTCTCCGCTCCACACGCTGTAAGTTTTTGCTGTTGTCCAGTATTCTGTTTTTGTTAACTTTGTAGCCAGTTCAGTCTTACTTTTGTTTTGCATAGCCATCCCTATGCTTCAGTGCTTTTTCCTAGCGGGACATGCCTTTTGTTCATTTTTGGTTTAAGCATTACATACCTTTTTACCTGCACGCTGTCTCCTGCCGTGCTCTGCATATTGGGATCACAACAAACTTGACGCGTTCCGACTTCCACAAAGCAATGAACTACCGGCTGCCACCTACTGATATGAAGTATTACATGGTTACCCTGCCAAGCTCTACACAGCACAGGCACTAGACAACGGCACATTATTATAATTATTGATTTGCAAAAAATATTTTTTGGACCAATTAGGGGAAGTTGCATAATTTCCCACGGCACACCAGACAATATCTCACGGCACACTAGTGGTCTACATAACATGTAATGGTGGTTCTTTGGTCAAAATGGTGCATAAACTTTGTTTCACAGACCATCTTCAAGCTGCTTTCTGACAGTTTCTGCAGAATGCGCCGTTTTGTGGGTGGTCTTATTAACGTGCCAACGCCCTCCTCCAGGCTAAGGCCTCCTTCGGTGGAACTGAGGATTGTAATATGCATGTGCATGTACGAGCCAATCTGCCCCACAACAAGAGGGTAGAGAAAAAGAAGCAGCCTGTTTTAATGTCATTGCATTACACCTTATTGTAATTATGTACTACAGGAAGGATTACCTTATTTTCCGGACCATAGGGCGCACCGGATTATAAGCATACTTGCCAACCCTAGCGATTTTCCCGGAAGACTCCCGAATTTCAGTGCCCCTCCCAAAAATCTCCCGGGGAAACCATTCTCCCAAATTTCTCCCGATTTCCACCCGGTCAACCATATTGGGGGCGTGCCTTAAAGACACTGTCTTTAGCGTCCTCTACAACCTGTCGTCACGTTCGATTGTCCTCCATTCAAACAGCGTGCCGATCCAGTTACATAATATATGCGGTTTTTACACACACATGAGTGACTGCGAGGCATACTTGGTCAATAGCCATACAGGTCACACTGAGGGTGGCCGTATAAACAACTTTAACACTGTTACAAATATGCGGCACACTGTGAACCCACACCAAACAAGAATGACAAACACATTTCGGGAGAACATCCGCACCGTAACACAACATAAACACAACAGAACAAATACCCAGAATCCCTTGCAGCACTAACTCTTCCGGGACGCTACAATAGACCCCCCCCCACTACCACCAAACCCCGCCCACCTCAACCCCGCCCCCCCACCTCAAACATCCCCCCCATCTACCGAATTCGGAGGTCTCAAGGTTGGCAAGTATGATTATAAGGCGCACTGCCAATGAATGGTCTATTTTTTAAATATTTTTTAATATAAAGCGCACCGGGTTATAGCGCGCATCAAAGGAGTCATATTATTATTATTTTTTTCTAAATGTAAAACACTTCCTTGTGGTCTACATAACATGTAATGGTGGTTCTTTGGTCAAAATGTTGCATAGATTATGTTTTACAGATCATCTTCAAGTCGCTTTCTGACAGTCTCTTCCGGATGCGCCGTTTTGTGGACGGTCTTATTTACGTGGCTCACCTTCGGCAGCGTCTTCTCCCCGTCATCTTTGTTGTAGCGGTGTAGCGTGCAAGGACGGGAGTGGAAGAAGTCTCAAAAGATGGAGCTAACTGTTTTAAATGATATTCAGTCTTTACCTAAATCATTAACGGAGAAGCATCTCCTCATCCGGAAACAACAACACCCGAAATGTGTCCTGTGAAAAACCGTCCGACCAGAACTGTAATAACTAAAGTTCCTTGGGTGAATAATGTAAACTCACTACACCGGTATGTTTTAGCGCTTTCTTTTACTGACAGATATAAGTAAGAACTTTACACTACTTTTTATTAGAAATGGCAACAGCGGAGGATGAATGTCACATAACAAGAAAATAGAGAAAAAGAAGAAGCTTATCGACTACGGTGTCGACACGGACTACAAAGGCGGACGCGCGCAATTTTTCAGGATTTATGCAGATCCCAAATACAGATCAGCAGGTACCAGAAGGTAACAAAAAGTTGTTTCGCATAATATTGCAAAACAAAACGCCAGATAATATGTCTTACCTTATACACACACCATAATAATACTCGTATGTTGAAGCACATCAAACGGTGAAACCTACGCTTATCTCTTATGTTTGACTGCCATCTACTGGTCACTCTTATCATTACACTATGTACCAAATAAAATTGCTTCGAGGCGGGTAAGCTCGACCAAACTCATTCCTTACTTTAGGCACACCGGGTTATAAGGCGCACTGTTGAGTTTTAAGAGGGAAAAAAATGATTTTAAGTGCGCCTTACAGTCCGGAAAATACCATACACAAAGGTCACCTGTCAGTCATTGTTGTTTTTTTTTACGCTTTTGTGAGGAACCTCTCACTCTGATAGTCTTTCGGAGAAGCTCTGATCTTGGATTCTGCATGCATACATACATAAATACATACATACATGCATGCATACATACATGCCGTACACACATACATGAATACATGCATGCATACATACATACCGTACATGCATGCATACATACATAATACATACATACACACATGTTTATGTTTGAATGTGTCTCGTTGTCAAGCACTTTTGGCCCCGTTAGCTCACCCTGGTTCCTGTTAATTATGTGCAAACAAAGTGAGTGCATACGGGCCAGGGTGGTGTTTGTAGACTTTTGTTGTTGTTGCGGAGCAAGAGCGGTATTTCGCGAGGGCGTTTTAAGCCTTGTTAATTACATAAAACAATATGGTAGCGACAGAAAAGCGGGGGTGAGATGAAAGCTGCTGTCTAATGCACAGCCTCTTGGCACTTCTGGCACCGCCGGTATGGAGACTTCTTCCAATGCTTTACGAGACATAATGAGCTAGTGCACAGAAAATGGGGAGCATTATGCCCTTTTCACAAAGCATTGTTGCAGTTTCCGCGCGCGATACGTTTTAACTCGGCTCAGGCGAACCTTAATGGGCCGTTCAGCGCACGCTACAAATGGGCCGTTCAGCGGGCTCTAACTGCAGCTTGTTTCTTTTATAAATGAATTTGAGGAAGTCTTCAGCGTTAACAATGGTGCACTTTATACTCCCGTGTCAAGACACTTGGTTTAAAAGAAGGATGGACGACAGTGCAGGGGGAGGAAATGAGGAGTGTTTAACCACCTCCTGTGAATATCAATGTGCAACATTTTGAAGGCAGTTTCCTATCCTTACTTTGGGACTACTTTAAGAGAAAATCTCATTGAGAAATTGACATTTTTTAACTCCACTCACCATGCAGGCAGGATAATAGGTTGCAGAGCCATATAGTGCGTCCCGTTTAATTAACATGACTGTACTGTACTGCACACAAAAATGTGACAATTCACTTTATTGTGTTGCTTGTGCTATTATTTTCTGGCCAAATCATTGTTATTAAACCTCATAGTTTGACCCCATAATTTGGAGTGACTTGAAATTTCTCACACAGCTCCATGCGCTCTACAAAACACCCAGGGGAACTTTGGCACATTTACCCAAGAATATTTACCGAAAGTGTATTCTTAGCCACTTCCTGCTCTGTCACTGAATATATAAAATGAAATAGTGAACATGCTACACAACTTGTCTTTCATTATCAATCAATCAATTAATTATATTTTATATAGCGCTTTTCTCTAGTGACTCAAAGCGCTTTACATAGTGAAACCCAATATCTAAGTTACATTTAAAGCAGTGTGGGTGGCACTGGGAGCAGGTGGGTAAAGTGTCTTGCCCAAAGACACAACAGCAGTGACTAGGATGGCGGAAGCAGGGATCGAACCTGCAACCTTCAAGTTGCTGGCACGGTCGCTCTACCAACCGAGTTATACCGCCCATTATTAGTAAGTAATAGAGATGTCCGATAATATCGGACTGCCAATATTATCGGCCGATAAATGCTTTAAAATGTAATATCGGAAATTATCGGTATCGGTTTCAAAATTATTGGTATCGGTTTCAAAAAGTAAAATGTATGACTTTTTAAAACGCCGCTGTGTACACGGACATAGGGAGAAGTACAGAGCGCCAATAAACCTTAAAGGCACTGCCTTTGCGTGCCGGCCCAGTCACATAATATCTACGGCTTTTCACACACACGAGTGAATGCAAGCATACTTGGTCAACAGCCATACAGGTCACACTGAGGGTGGCCGTATAAAGAACTTTAACACTGTTACAAATATGCGCCACACTGTGAACCCACACCAAACAAGAATGACAAACACATTTCGGGAGAACATCCGCACCGTAACACAACATAAACACAACAGAACAAATACCCAGAACCCCTTGCAGCACTAACTCTTCCAGGACGCTACAATATACACCCCCCGTCCCCTACACACACCTCAACCCCGCCCACCTCAACCTCCTCATGCTCTCTCAGGGAGAGCATGTCCCAAATTCCAAGCTGCTGTTTTGAGGCATGTTAAAACAAAATAATGCACTTTGTGACTTCAATAATAAATATGGCAGTGCCATGTTGGCATTTTTTTCCATAACTTGAGTTGATTTATTTTGGAAAACCTTGTTACATTGTTTAATGCATCCAGCGGGGCATCACAACAAAATTATGCATAATAATGTGTTAATTCCACGACGGTTGATATCGGAATCGGTAATTAAGAGTTGGACAATATCGGAATATCGGATATTGGCAAAAAAGCCATTATCGGACATCTCTAGTAAGTAAGCAAACAAAGGCTCCTAATTTAGCTGCTGACATATGCAGTAACATACTGTGTCAATTTCCATTCTATTATTTTGTCAAAATTATTAAGGACAAGCTGTAAAAATGAATTATTAATATATTTGTTCATTTACTGTTAATATCTGCTTACTTTCTCTTTTAACATGTTCTATCTACACTTCTGTTCAAATGTAATAATCACTTATTCTTCTGTTGTATGGATACTTTACATTAGTTTTGGATGATACCACAAATGTGGGTATCAATCCGATACCAAGTCGTTACAGGATCATACATTGATCATATTCAAAGTCCTCATGTGTCCAGGGACATATTTCCTGAGTTTATAAACATAATATAAATTAGAAAAAAACGAAAGAAGATTGTGGAGGGAAATGGGGCCAGCGCTGTCTGCAGGAGCAAAGGCCACCGCCTCTGTCCATGGTGCTGAGGACAGAGCATCATCAGACGGGGGCGTGGCAGTGCTGACGGCGAGACACAGCTGGCAGGTGATTAGATTTCGCAGGTGGTACGTGTTAATATAATCATCTGTTGTCTTTAACAGTAAGCGGCCGGGAGCAGGAGGGGAGAGAGGATACGGACGGGACTGAAATATATGTGCATTAAAAACTTTGTTCAACTTGCACGCCTGGCTCCGGTGAAGTGTCTGTCAGGGGGACTGCTAGGAAGCAATGGCCTTTGTTTACATTTTGACGCCGGTGAGCTACGGTGTGTAGTGAAGCATGTTTAGCTATTCCTCGTCCTGCAGGGATGATACTTGTAAGAAACTTACTTTATTTGTTGCCACAGAGGCCAGGATTAGTGATTTAGAAGTAGCTACAACACTGCAGACTGTGGATGGACGTTTTGATTGATTGATTGAAACTTTTATTAGTAGATTGTACAGTACAGTACATATTCCGTACAATTGACCATACAGCCATACAGGTCACACTGAGGGTGGCCGTA
>NC_084549.2:17482500-17515000 GCF_033978685.3 Nerophis lumbriciformis | reverse complement strand
TGTATATATGTATATATATATCCATCCATTTTCTACCGCTTATTCCCTTTGGGGTCGCGGGGGGCGCTGGAGCCTATCTCAGCTACAATCGGGCGGGAGGCGGGGTACACCCTGGACAAGTCGCCACCTCATCGCAGGGCCACAGATAGACAGACAACATTCACACTCACATCCACACACTAGGGCCAATTTAGTGTTGCCAATCAACTTATCCCCAGGTGCACGTCTTTGGAAGTGGGAGGAAGCCGGAGTACCCGGGATTGAACCCAAGACTACTCAGGACCTTCGTATTGTGAGGCAGATGCACTAACCCCTCTTCCACCGTGCTGCCCATGTGTGTATATATATATATATATATATATACATATATATGTATATATATATATATATATTTATATATATATATATATATATATATATATATATATATGTGTATATATATATGTATATGTATATATATATATATATGTATACTGACGGGATGCAATGCGTCTCCCATAATAATGTGACCTCGGACTATGTTACGGTAACGTGCGGAGTTCCTCAGGGTTCGGTTCTTGGCCCTGCACTCTTTAGTATTTACATGCCGCTAGGCGACATCATACGCAAATACGGTGTTAGCTTTCATTGTTATGCTGATGACACCCAACTCTACATGCCCCTAAAGCTGACCAACACGCCGGATTGTAGTCAGCTGGAGGCGTGTCTTAATGAAATTAAACAATGGATGTCCGCTAACTTCTTGCAACTCAACGCCAAGAAAACGGAAATGCTGATTATCGGTCCTGCTAAACACCGACATTTATTTAATAATACCACCTTAACATTTGACAACCAAACAATTACACAAGGCGAATCAGTAAAGAATCTGGATATTATCTTCGACCCAACTCTCTCCTTTGAATCACACATTAAGAGTGTTACTAAAACGGCCTTCTTTCATCTCCGTAATATCGCTAAAATTTGTTCTATTTTATCCACTAGCGACGCTGAGATCATTATTCATGTGTTCGTTACGTCTCGTCTCGACTACTGTAACGTATTATTTTCGGGTCTCCCTATGTCTAGCATTAAAAAATTACAGTTGGTACAAAATGCGGCTGCTAGACTTTTGACAAGAACAAGAAAGTTTGATCATATTACGCCTATACTGGCTCACCTGCACTGGCTTCCTGTGCACTTAAGATGTGACTTTAAGGTTTTACTACTTACGTATAAAATACTACACTGTCTAGCTCCGTCCTATCTTGTCGATTGCATTGTACCATATGTCCCGGCAAGAAATCTGCGTTCAAAGAACTCCGGCTTATTAGTGATTCCCAGAGCCCAAAAAAAGTCTGCGGGCTATAGAGCGTTTTCTATTCGGGCTCCAGTACTATGGAATGCCCTCCCGGTAACAGTTAGAGATGCTACCTCAGTAGAAGCATTTAAGTCCCATCTTAAAACTCATTTGTATACTCTAGCCTTTAAATAGCCCCCCTGTTAGACCAGTTGATCTGCCGTTTCTTTTCTTTTCTCCTCTGCTCCCCTTTTCCTTGAGGGGGGGGGGGGCACAGGTCCGGTGGCCATGGATGAAGTGCTGGCTGTCCAGAGTCGGGACCCGGGGTGGACCGCTCGCCTGTGCATCGGCTGGGAACATCTCTGCGCTGCTGACCCGTCTCCGCTCGGGATGGTGTCCTGCTGGCCCCACTATGGACTGGACTCTTACTATTATGTTGGATCCACTATGGACTGGACTCTCACAATATTATGTCAGACCCACTCGACATCCATTGCTTTCGGTCTCCCCTATAGGGGGGGGGGGGGTTACCCACATATGCGGTCCTCTCCAAGGTTTCTCATAGTCATTCACATCGACGTCCCACTGGGGTGAGGTTTTCCTTGCCCGTATGTGGGCTTTGTACCGAGGATGTCGTTGTGGCTTGTGCAGCCCTTTGAGACACTTGTGATTTAGGGCTATATAAATAAAGATTGATTGATTGATTGATTGATATATATATATATATATATATATATATGTATATATATATATATGTATGTGTATATATATATGTATATATGTATATATATATATATGTACATACATACATATATATATATATATATTTATAAATTGCATATATATATTACAGTATATATTAAATCCGCAATGTGGTGAAGCCGTATTATTTTTGGATGTTTCTGTGTAAAAACCGTCACAGAGACTTGCAGCATAAACTAAGGCACCATTCTGTGAATGCAGCGCAATATAGTCTTGGAGAGCCTTTCACCCACTCACACATTTATACACACGCACACACACTTACTTGTACATGCACACAAAGCATTTACCTAATTGAGGGACTATAGCCAGTGAATGCATAGAAAAGAAGGGGTCGACTACAGCCATTGTCCAAGGCTCAATGCACAAAGAAAATAGCAAAGCCTGACAAAAATGTTATTTTTAAGGTTAATGCCCCAATGGAATTGACCAAACTTTTTCCAAGCTCTGCCTGTCAAACATGTAAACACACACTGTGCTAGCGCGGTGTGGCACAGACTAATGGGTCAAAAGTCAGAGTTCAAAGGTTATCATCACCCCAGCCCAAACCGCAGTGTCTGGCCAGATAATGAGCGAGGTCAGAGATTAGCAATGCCTCGCTGCTTGGGTCACGGCGAGGTGAACCCCCCCTAAACATTGCATTTGAGGTAGTCTAAGCATGTTCTTGTCGACTAACTGCCACTTTCTCCTCCTGTGAGGGCTCCCGTGCTTTCACGGACGAGAGGGGCACAATGGCGTTTAGGTGGTCCATCAATCACTCAGCGAGGCGACATCTTCCAATGGAAATGTTGGACTATTGAGGAGACGCTATACAGAACTCCACAGATTATTTTCCTGGCCGCTTGACACATCTGTGTTGTCACTTGTTGCTAGGTAGATTTCAGAGGGCTCTAGTTGTGCCCGATTTAAGCCGATAAACATATTGCTAGCCACACACTGGGATATTTGAATAGGACTGGAGCAGAAACGCACAAAGGTAGCGAGAAATTTATGGTTGTAGACATCCACAATACATCTCACTCGGTATCCACGATTTTTTTTAATTTCTGTTTCATAATAGATAAAAACGGAAAAACTTAAACGGTTATTTTCCAACAAAACTAATGATACATTTTTTGATATGGCATCTAGAGATGTCCGATAATATCGGCCTGCCGATATTATCGGCCGATAAATGCTTTAAAATGTAATATCTGAAATTATCGGTATCGGTTTCAACCTCCGAATTTTCCCGGGAGACTCCCGAATTTCAGTGCCCCTCCCGAAAATGTCCCGGGCAACCATGCTCCTGAATTTCTCCCGATTGCCACCCGGACAACATTATTGGGGGCGTACCTTAAAGGCACTGCCTTTAGCGTCCACTACAACCTGTCGTCAAGTCCGCTTTTCCTCCATACAAATAGCCTATGTATGGAGGAAAAAAACAAAAACAAACAAAAAAAACAACAGCGTGCCGGCGCAGTCACATAATATATGCGGCTTTTACGCACACACAAGTGAATGCAAGGCATACTTGATCAACAGCCATACAGGTCACACTGAGGGTGGCCATATAAACAACTTTAACACTGTTACAAATATGCGCCACACTGTGAACCCACTAGGGATGTCCCGATCCGATATTTGGATCGGATCGGCTGCCGATATTTGCCAAAAATTGCGTATCGGCAAGGCATGGGAAAATGCAGATCCAGATCCAGTTTAAAAAAAAAACTCCGGCCCGTGTTTTCCAACGCACCGATTTAAATAATACATTCCACTTTTCTGCTGCTCCCTAATTTCCGTTCCGCATTTTCCAGCACACCTTCAACACATCTACAGGTCTGTGAATTCTCACGCAGTTGCTTTTAGCTGCTGGCATTACACGACAGGCTCTTCTCACTCTTTCCTGTGTCTCCCTCTCACAGACAGCAAGTGCACCTTCTTACACACGTCACATATTGTCACGTCATACGTCACATACGTATACGCCCTCTCCCAGCAGAGAGGTAGCAGCATGGCTAACCCAAGCTGTGATGCTAGCGCAGCCGTGCGAGCAACGCTCCCTCTAAGGTGCTCGCCTGTGCAATTGCGCACTGTTTAAGCATCCTCTGCGCATAGCAAATCTATGCCACGCACAAAATCAAATAAAAAAATAAGAGCATAACAATTTTCGACACACGGACACGACAGAGAAAACAGTTTTCGTCATCATTGATCAAATATTGTAACGTCTGTCGAGACGCTTATCTCCATTCGGGCCACACCCCCACACCATCAAAATGCCGAGGCAAAAATTTCCAACACCGTATGAAAAAATTTGTGATTTTTTTAGTTGTGATTTCCTTCTCTGCATGAAAGTTTAAAAGTAGCATATATTAATGCAGTATGAAGAAGAATGTTTTAATGTAGACATGCAAGCCTTGAAAGAAAAGTTTGAAAATCAAGACTACATTTCCTGCAAATGGGTGCATTTCTACCCTTTATTTTAACTTTAGATTTATTCTCATATCAAACTCTTTTGGCTGTCTTTTTGACACTTACATCCGGCACCACCCTCCACACCCTGGATTATAAATAATGTAAATAATTCAATGTGATTATCTTGTTTGATGACTGTATTATGATGATAGTATATATCTGATAGTATATATCTGTATCATGAATCAATTTATTAAGTGGGCCCCGATTTAAACAAGTTGAAAAACTTATTCGGGTGTTACCATTTAGTGGTCAATTGTACGGAATATGTACTTCACAGTGCAACCTACTAATAAAAGTCTCAATCAATCAATCAAAACACATAGAATCATCATACTGCTGTGATTATATGCATCAAGTGTTCATTCAAGGCTAAGGCAAAATATCGAGATATATATTGTGTATCGCAATATGGCCTTAAAATATCGCAATATTAAAAAAAGGCCATATTGCCCAGCCCTAGTTCAATGATGCCATTTCTGTTTGTCATGTATAATTTTGTCTATTTTGTGTTTATCCTTGAATAAACAGGTCAGTTTCTTGTTACCAACCATTGTGTATTATTCAAACTCCCCTAATTCAGCTGGCTAGTTGTTATCAAGAGTACTAAAACCCTTTTCAACATGATTCTGACAACTAAGTAGGCTAAATAACTTTAAACTTTAATACATGCTCGGATAGGCCAGTATCGGTCAGTATCGGTATCGGTCAGTATCGGTATCGGATCGGAAATGCAAAAACAATATCGGTATCGGATCGGAAGTGCAAAAACCTGGATCGGGACATCCCTAGAACCCACACCAAACAAGAATGACAAACACATTTCAGGAGAACATCCACGCCATAACACTTCATAAACACAACAGAACAAATACCCAGAACCCCTTGCAGCACTAACTCTTCCGGGACGCTACAATATACACCCCCCGCTACCACCTACCACATAGTGGTTTCCTGCTGGCCCCACTATGGACTGGACTCTTACTATTATGTTGGATCCACTATGGACTGGACTCTCACAATATTATGTCAGACCCACTCGACATCCATTGCATTCGGTCTCCCCAAGAGGGGCGGGGGGTTACCCACATATGCGGTCCTCTCCAAGGTTTCTCATAGTCATTCACATCGATGTCCCACTGGGGTGAGTTCTTCCTTGCCCTTATGTGGGCTCTGTACCGAGGATGTCGTTGTGGCGTGTGCAGCCCTTTGAGACACTTGTGATTTAGGGCTATATAAATAAACATTGATTGATTGATTGATTGATTGACCACCAAACCCCGCCCACCTCAACCCCGCCTCCCCCCACCAAACCGTAAATTGTATTATTATTTTTTTTTTTACAATACAGTGGTACCTCATCTTAAAGTGCTCCATCGTAAGAGTGTTTTGAGATAAGAGCTGTCTGTCAGCTAATAGTTATGCTTTAAGTTGCAAGCAAACATGTTTAAAAACATTCCCGTCATTAGTTGGCGTAACAAATGTCACAGTGAACCCCATCCAGCTTCCCTATATAACCGGTCTTATTCACTAGCATTGTCTTATAGCTAGAGATTTTTGTTTCTCCGGCCATGGGAAGGAAAAAAGTCATCGTGAAGGACAGTGCTGAGAATAAGAAGTGGATACTCCGGCTTCCTCCCACCTCCAAAGACATGCACCTGGGGATAGGTTGATTGGCGACACTAAATTGGCCCTAGTGTGTGAATGTGAGTGTGAATGTTGTCTGTCTATCTGGGTTGGCCCTGCAATGAGGTGGCGACTTGTCCATGGTGTACACTGCAAAAAGTCAGTGTTCAAAAACAAGAAAAAAAAAAAAAAAAATTAGGGGTATTTTATTTGAACTAAGCAAAATTAGCTGCCAATAGAACAAGAAAATGTGGCTTGTCAAGACTTTCCAAAACAAGTAAAATTAGATAACCTCAATGAACCCAAAAATACCTTAAAATAAGTATATTCTCACTAATAACAACTGCACTATATGAGTACGTATTTTCTATTGTTTCATTGAAAATAAAACAGCAAAGTCCATTTGGCTGTCATCTGTTTTAATATGAGACACAATTGTGTCAAAGTCATGATTTTTTTTTTTTACATGCTTGAAATAAGAAGTTATTACTTTAAAAAAGTAGTTTTATACTTGTGAGTGTTGATGACACAGCTTTGCAACAGTTGATATTCTAGTTTCAAGCATGTTTTACTCAATATAGGTCATCAAATCTCAGCAACAAGCTGTAATATCTTACTGAGATCATTTAGGACCAAAACCCTTAAAACAAGTAAAACACTAACATAAAATCTGCTTAGTGAGAAGAATTATCTTATCAGACAGAAAATAAGCAAATATCACCCTTATTTGAGATATTTAATCTTACTTAGATTTCAGTTTTTGCAGTGTACTCTGTCTTCCGCCCAAGTGCAGCTGGGATAGGCTCCCGTACAATACTATGGGACCGTCACAGATAGAGGTAAAACACAAATTAAATTGTAGGACTTTGTTACAAAATTCAGTCATTTCCCTTGCATTAGTTTGCGCTACGTGGACGGTTTTGACTGTGCTTATAATTGGCAACAAGCCAAACCACTGTGTGCGCATCTAAGTATCTAAATGGACACAACAAAGAAACTAATTACCCGTCACTCTTTAAAGTCATTGTGCAGATCTGAATATTTGTTATTTAATTGTTTACCTAAGTTTGAAGCAAAGATTGTAATACTTTACTGCCACCTTTGGCAATACATGTTTTAAAGCAGCGCTTGCAAAGTGGCGCTTCTGTGTTTATAGCATCACCTTATTTGTGGGTTTTGAAGTCAAAATACCTCCATATTGCGCTTTACTCTTTATTAACCAGTAGAATTGTCTTTTTTTTTGGGCCATTTTCCTCTCCACACTGTTTCTGCTTGTATGCGTTATGTGTGTGCATGCTGACACACTGAACATGCGCCTCGGCTCATGCAGCAATGTCAGGCATTCGGGTGAAAAAAAAAAAAAAGTACCTGTATTTTTCAAAGGTAATACAGTATCTTTTTTTAATTCATTAGTTCTGGTATACCGCACAACCCTACACTAAACTGCAACAGAATGAATCCAACGCCAGCCAAAGGTGTTAAAATAGTATCTAAACGGCGACCATTTATCCATGAAAATATTACTTCATAAAACTACTGTAGTTTTTTGTAGTACATACTAGAGATGTCCGATATTAGCTTTTTTGCCGATATCCGATATTCCGATATTGTCCAACTCTTAATTACCGATTCCGATATATACAGTCGTGGAATTAACACATTATTATGCCTAATTTTGTTGTGATGCGCCGCTGGATGCATTAAACAATGTAACAAGGTTTTCCAAAATAAATCAACTCAAGTTATGGAAAAAAAATGCCAACATGGCACTGCCATATTTATTATTGAAGTCACAAAGTGCATTATTTTTTTTAACATGCCTCAAAACAGCAGCTTAGAATTTGGGACATGCTCTCCCTGAGAGAGCATGAGGAGGTTGAGGTGGGCGGGGTTGAGGTGTGGGGGGGGAGTGTATATTGTAGCGTCCCGGAAGAGTTAGTGCTGCAAGGGGTTCTGGGTATTTGTTCTGTTGTGTTACGGTGCGGATGTTCTCCCCAAATGTGTTTTGTCATTCTTGTTTGGTGTGAGTTGACAGTGTGGCGCATATTTGTAACAGTGTTCAAGTTGTTTATACGGCCACCCTCAGTGGGACCTGTATGGCTGTTGACAAAGTATGCATTGCATTCACTTGTGTGTGTGCAAAGCCGTAGATATTATGCGACTGGGCCGGCATGCAAAGGAAGTGCCTTTAAGGTTTATTAGCGCTCTGTGCTTCTCCCTATGTCCGTGTACACAGTAGCGTTTTAAAAAGTCATAAATTTTACTTTTTGAAACCAATACCGATAATTTTGAAACCGATACCGATAATTTCCGATATTACATTTTAAAGCATTTTCCGGCCGATTATATCGGCAGTCCGATATTATCAGCCGATAAATGACATCACTAGTACATACTATTGTATTGTTTTCATGCAATATGTGAGAGTTTGCTTTTCATTCTAAAAAGCATTTTAACATGTTAAAATTGTGATGTTTTGATGGGGCCAACCACCAATTAAATTGATTAAATTGAGGAGATACAAGTGTTTTAGTTAAGGGCTCCGTCACAGAACCAATTTGGCTCGTAATATGAGGTACTAATTTGCTGTAATTTTGTTTTGGCGTAATAATAAATGCATTTCAGTATAAAAAATTAGTAAATAGCTTCTACATATAAAAACAAATCTTGTAAATGTTGAATATATTTATTGTATACTGTATAAATTTGGTCTATCGGAAGTATTCTAGATTACAACCCAAGCAATCCAAATCCAGATCCACCACTGAGTGTACCCGCTAACATGACGAAATCAGTCTGTTACATCTTATTCTGACTGTGCTGTAATTCATTTGGGTTCCCTTGGGGTTTGTGGATTGGCAGGAAGCCTGGTGGTGTTGACGTGTCAGGGGAAAAGAAGTCAGTGAAAGTGTTTGGACAAGAAAAGCAGCCTTTGGATGCCGCCGAGGATTCAATGTGGCGTACGTCTGGCTGAGGAATCAAAAGGAATTGCATTGAAGTGTTTGCCCGTGACATCATTTCAAACGGCCTTGGCTTCATCATATGCATCACTGTTCTTACACATAGAGATGAGTTGTGTTTGTCGTACCATATGAGAGGGTTCTCTGTTAGGGATAAACATGATTAGAGCAGGTTGCAAAACAAGAAGGTCCATTGGAAACCTATGCTAAACACTTTGTAATCAAAAGTAATATAAAATATAAAAACAGGCTTTGCTACACATCATAAAACCTAGAGGTGGGCAGTGCGTTCGTTCATCTTGTTTTTTTGTAAGCAAACAAGCTAACCAATCATGATATTGATGTTAGAATTAGAGATATCCGATAATGGCTTTTTTGCCGATATCCGATATTCCGATATTGTCCAACTCTTAATTACCGATTCCGATATCAACCGATACCGATACATACAGTCGTGGAATTAACACATTATTATGCCTAATTTTGTTGTGATGCCCCGCTGGATGCATTAAACAATGTAACAAGGTTTTCCAAAATAAATCAACTCAAGTTATGGAAAGAAAAATGCCAACATGGCACTGCCATATTTATTATTGAAGTCACAAAGTGCTTTTTTTTTTTTAACATGCCTCAAAACAGCAGCTTGGAATTTGGGACATGCTCTCCCTGAGAGAGCATGAGGAGATTGGGGGGTGCGGGGTTGAGGTGGGGGGGTTAGCGGGGGGTGTATAGTGTAGCGTCCCGGAAGAGTTAGTGCTGCAAAGGGTTCTGGGTATTTGTTCTGTTGTGTTTATGTTGTGTTACTGTGCGGATGTTCTCCCAAAATGTGTTTGTCATTCTTGTTTGGTGTGGGTTCGCAGTGTGACGCATAGTTTTAGAGATTTGATGACCCAAATTGAGTAAAACATGCTTGAAACTAGAATATCAATTGTTGCAAAGCACAAGTAGAGATGTCCGATAATATCAGCCGATAAATGCGTTAAAATGTAATATCGGAAATTATCGGTATCGGTTTATTTATTATCGGTATCGTTTTTTTATTTTTTTTTTATTTTTTATTAAATCAACATAAAAAACCCAAGATACACTTACAATTAGTGCACCAACCCAAAAAAACTCCCTCCCCCATTTACACTCATTCACACTCATTCACACAAAAGGGTTGTTTCTTTCTATTATCAATATTCTGGTTCCTACATTATATATCAATATATATCAATACAGTCTGCAAGGGATACAGTCCGTAAGCACTACAGATGCGCGGATAGGCAATTATTTCATCCGCAACCGCATCAGAAAGTCGTCAACCATCCGCCATCCACCCGTTTCTAACATTTAATCAAAACCGCATCCGCCCGCACCCGCCCGTTGTTATATATCTAATATAGACGATGCAAGGCATTAGTGAGGTTATAAAGCTTTTGCCTGTTAAAGAAAGGAGACTGATCCAATGCAGTACAGACATTCAATGCGTGCCACGCTGTCACGGCCCAGACGCACACCAGTGCACAATCATATGGGAGCCGCGCTGTGCGCACCTCCAAGCGCGTGGAGGTGCGATGTCCCTCGCACCCGCGGCGGCTCCACCCGGGCTCGCGCCCGAGGCTTCAGCGCGCACCGCGGCGGCCATCCTACTCGTCGCAGCCTAGCCCTCGCGGCTCTCGCTGCCGGCGACGGCCGGGTATGGGCCCGACGCTCCAGCGCCATCCATTTTCAGGGCTAGTTGATTCGGCAGGTGGGTTGTTACACACTCCTTAGCGGGTTCCGACTTCCATGGCCACCGTCCTAGCTGCTGTCTATATCAACCAGGGTGAGCCCCACCCCTTTCGTGAGCGCACTGCGCGCGGAGTGACTCCTGTTACGCGCCCCCGGCAACAGGGGTGGCGGGCAGGTAAGCTGCGCGGGAGGAGCGCGCGGAGTGACCCCTGTTACGAGCCCCCGGCCACGGGGGTGGCGGGCAGGTAAGCTGCGCGGGCGGAGCGCGCGGAGTGACCCCTGTTACGAGCCCCCGGCCACGAGGGTGGCGGGCAGGTAAGCTGCTTACCTGCTGCGCGTGACGCCGGCCGCGGCGAAGGCGGACGAGGCGGGGTGTCGGTGCGGTGGGCGCGGTGGTGACCCTGGACGTGCGTCGGGCCCTTCTCGCGGATCACCTCAGCTACGGCTCCCGGTGGGGCCCTCTCAGGGGAAGGGGCCTCCCTTCTCCGCTCCGTAAAAGTGTCCATCTCTTTTTTTTTTTCTTCTTCTGTTGTGGCATATGCTGCAGGTGCCTGCTCGTTTTTCGTATGTGGGTAACAACATTTAACTATGTATATATATTTCCGAATTGGTTTAACTGCCACCCGCCTGAATCTATTTAAAATCTAATTTTTTTTTATTTCAACCGCCCGACCCGCGGATAAAATCTAATTTTTTTTTATTTCAACCGCCCGATCCGCGGATAATCCGCGGATCGGGCGTTTGTATCCGCAAACCACGCATCTCTAGTAAGCACACATGATTGTGTGTGCTGCTGGTCCACTTATAGTACTAACCTTTAACAGTTAATTTTACTAATTTTCATTAATTACTAGTTTCTGTGTAACTGTTTTTATATTGTTTTACTTTATTTTTTATTCCAGAAAATGTTTTTAATTTATTTATCTTATTTTATTTTATACACATTTTTAAAAAGCACCTTATCTTCACCATACCTGGTTGTCCAAATTAGGCATAATAATGTGTTAATTCCACGACTGTATATATCGGTTGATATCGGTATCGGTAATTAAAGAGTTGGACAATATCGGATATCGGCAAAAAGCCATTATCGGACATCCCTACTCACAAGTATAAAACTACTTTTTTTAAAGTAATTATTTCTTACGCATGAAAAAAAAATCATGATGCCGAGCGCATATCATTATGTCAAGATAATTGCACTAGCATTTACTTAATTTAAGAATATTTGTCAACATATTGAGCAAAAAGGTCTTTTTTTTCTACCCAGAAAAGTGCACTTGTTATTAGTGAGAATATACTTATTTTAAGGTATTTTTGGGTTCATTGAGGTTAGCTAATTTGACTTTTTTTGGAAAATCTTGACAAGCCGAATTTTCTTGTTCTATTGGCAGATAATTTTGCTTCGTTCAAATAAAATACCCCTAATTTTCGTATTTATGTTTTTGAATACTGACTTTTTGCAGTGTGGTCTAAATCCAGCATCATAGTCAGATTTGGTCCAGTACCCCCATTTAAACGTGTTACAAATCTAGTGTAATATTCCTCACACTATGGTGTGCACACGTCGCCTCACAAAGGAGGAAGAGATCCAACAATGTTGTCACCGGATCCAGTTACATGTCTTTTCCCTCATCCTCTGCAGCCTCCTCACTGCGTCAGTCTCTTTTCACCAGAAAAACGTTCCATTAAAAAGCGTATGGACACGAGCAGCAACACTTATGCCATAAAAACGGCAGTATGTCGGAGACGAAATGCAGCGTGTGATTTCTGTTGGAACGGCGCTAACATCTGTTGTAATGTAGCATGCAAACAGACCAGGGGCGGGAGGAGGGGGGTGAGGGGCTCCCAGCATAGCCGCACCTCGCCCTGGGGAGCCCCTAAAGCACAGCACGCGTCTCGCATCTGCAGGAATTCTATACAGAAGTTTTCAAAAAGGCAGAGGCAGTGTTCCATTGGACAGAGCATTGGATCAGATTTTCCTTTTTCTGCAAAGCAGCCAGGGCCACATGAGAAGCGGCCATTGTTGCTGCCAGGGACCTGACAGTGCTACTCCAGCATGGCTGTAATTTACACTTGAGGCGGCGAGGATGACAATATCCCTGCACGGTATCAAATGGACACAATGTGGTGTTCTTTATGGGTCGTGCTTTGGAAGACATGTCACACCTTCATCGTCTTACATTCATCAGACAACCTCTCAGAGAAGTCCGATAAATGCGTTAAAATGTAATATCGGAAATTATCGGTATCGGTTTTTATTATTATCGGTATCGGTATCGTGTTTTTTTTTGTTTGTTTGTTTTTTTATTAAATCAACATAAAAAACACAAGATACACTTACAATTAGTGCACCAACCCAAAAAACCTTCCTCCCCCATTTACACTCATTCACACTCATTCACACAAAAGGGTTGTTTCTTTCTGTTATTAATATTCTGGTTCCTACATTATATATCAATATATATCAATACAGTCTGCAAGGGATACAGTCCGTAAGGACACATGATTGTGCGTGCTGCTGGTCCACTAATAGTACTAACCTTTAAAAGTTAATTTTACTCATTTTCATTAATTACTAGTTTCAATGTAACTGTTTTTATATTGTTTTACTTTCTTTTTTATTCAAGAAAATGTTTTTAATTTATTTATCTTATTTTATTTTATTAATTTTTTTAAAAGTACCTTATCTTCACCATACCTGGTTGTCCAAATTAGGCATAATAATGTGTTAATTCCACGACTGTATATATCGGTTGATATCGGTATCGGTTGATATCGGTATCAGTAATTAAAGAGTTGGACAATATAAGAATATCGGATTTCGGCAAAAAGCCATTATCAGACATCCCTACTCTCAGTGATTGATGGGGAATTCATGAGACCCTTGTCCTGCCTCTGTGCTTCTGCAAAGACGAGCATTTTTTACAACAAATCTTGTTGACATGCTTGTGCCCGACTTTTTTTGTGCAGACTTTTTTCCATCTTAAGGACATTTAGACTGGTCCACACAAGAAAGATGTCGGGTAGAGATGTCCGATAATGGCTTGTTTGCCGATATGCGATATTCCGGTATTGTCTAACTCTTAATTAGACAATCAAGACCGATACCGATATATACAGTCGTGGAATTAACACATTATTATGCCTAATTTTGTTGAATTGATTAACGTGAACCCCGACTTAAACAAGTTGAAAAACGTATTCGGGTGTTACCATTTAGTGGTCAATTGTACGGAATATGTACTGTACTGTGCAATCTACTAATACAAGTTTCAATCAATCAAGGTTTTCCAAAATAAGAGAACAACTTCAACTCAAGTTATGGAAAAAAAGTGCCAACATGGCACTGCCATATTTATTATTGAAGTCGCAAAGTGCATTATTTTTTTTAACATGCCTCAAAACAGCAGCTTGGAATTTGGGACATGCTCTCCCTGAGATTATCCTGATACCCACTACAACTATGGGAAATACTATACTTTGACTTTCACAAAGTGCATTATTATTATTATTTTTTAAAACATGCCTTAAAACAACAGCTACAAAAATAATGAAATCACACAGCTTCAGTCCAGAGTATACTAGAGCATACTTGCCAACCTCGAGACCTCCGAATTCGGGAGATGGGGGAGAAGGGGCTCTGGGTATTTGTTCTGTTGTGTTTATATTGTGTTACGGTGGGGATGTTGTCCCGAAATGTGTTTGTCATTCTTGTTTGGTGTGGGTTCACAGTGTGGCGCATATTTGTAACAGTGTTAAAGTTGTTTATACGGCCACCCTCAGTAGGGACCTGTATGGCTGTTGATCAAGTATGCTTTGCATTCACTTGTGTGTGTGTGTAAAAGCCGCATACATCATGTGACTGGGCCGGCACGCTGTTTGTATTGAGGAAAAGCGGATGTGACGACAGGTTGTAGAGGACGCTAAAGGCAGTGCTTTTAAGGCACGCCCCCCAATAATGTTGTCCGGGTGGAAATCGGGAGAATGGTTGACCCGGGAGATTTTCGGGAGGGGCACTGAAATTATTTTTTTTAATGTAAAATTACATTTCATTATTTAGTCATGTAATTGATGCAATATTTAAGTAATAATTTAAGTTATTGTTGATTTCATTATTTCATGATTTATTTAAATAGTTTAAAGATTAAATGATTTATGTACATATTTCATGAACCAGGGTGTCATTGGTCAAATTCACCCATAAAAAATCAGTGGGTGGGGCTTAAACAAGTCTTGTCAAATGATTGCTTTGGTCTAAAGCCTGGAACTTTGGAAGTCTTTCAAAACATGGGGTGTCACGTGGGAGTCGCAGCTAGCTGCGGGGTTGTTCTTCCAACGCAAAAGAGACGGCTTCGGACGACAGCGTGGAGGTAGGCTTGGATTTATTGACATAAATCACTCACTACCACAAAACACAAAAATACAACCAAAAAAGGCAAGTGTGCCTAAAACACAAGAAGCTGCTAATTAACAGAAACTAGGACATTGACATGGAAACTTACTTGGTCAAAACGAGACATGAACCGGTGTGACATAACGACAATGCAGGCAGAACGAGTGATGAACAAAGGTAAGCTTAAATAACAGTGACATGATTGGTGACAGGTGTGTGTGAGTCCAAACGTGGAACAGGTGAAACAAATGGGTAACCATGGAAATAAAACAAACTTAAACAAGGAAGTGAAACCAGGAACTAAGGAAGTCCAAAACTAACAGCATAACTAAACAAAACATGATCCGGACCACGGATCATGACAGAACCCCCTTCTCAAGGACAGATACCAGATGTCCATATAACAAAAAAAAAACAAGCAGGGTCAAAAGTCACGGGAGGGCGGAGGGAGGACTAGGCGGTGGGTCACCAGGCCAAGTGTCCCCGAATCCACCGAGGCAAAGTCAAGTGGCGGCGGCGAGTGGAACGCCGCTGCAGCAGGCGAGGCGGGCGCCCAGGGAATGGCCACATTCGTGGCCGACTGGAAGGTGGGCGCACTTGGCGAGGCGGACGACCAGGGAGCGGCCACATCCGTGGTCGACGGGGAGGTGGGCGCGTCGGCGCCGTCATGGCAGGCTTGGACGCAGCAGCAGACGTGGCAGGCGTGGACGCAGCAGCAGACGTGGCAGGCGTGGACGCAGCAGCAGACGTGGCAGGCGTGGACGCAGCAGCAGACGTGGCAGGCGTGGACGCAGCAGCAGACGGGTCTTGGCTTGGAGGGTCTTGGCTTGGGTCTTGGCGTAGTGCAGGTACAGGCGGCGAAGCTTGTCGTGGTGCAGGTACAGGCGGCGAAGCTTGTCGTGGTGCAGGGACAGGTGCTAGCCGTGGAGCAGGGACAGGTGCTAGCCGTGAAGCAGGGACAGGTGCTAGCCGTGGAGTAGGGACAGGTGCTAGCCGTGGAGCAGGGACAGGTGCTAGCCGTGGAGCAGGGACAGGTGCTAGCCGTGGAGCAGGGACAGGTGCTAGCCAAGGAGCAGGGACAGGTGCTAGCCGAGGAACAGGTACTAGCCGAGGAACAGGGACTAGCCGAGGAACAGGGACAGGTGCTAGCCGAGGAACAGGGACTAGCCGAGGAACAGGGACTGGAAATGGTGGCGTCTGCAAGCCCACCGGAGATGATGGTGGCGTCTGCAAGCCCACCGGAGATGATGGTGGCGTCTGCAAGCCCACCGGAGATGATGGTGGCGTCTGCAAGCCCACCGGAGATGATGGTGGCGTCTGCAGGCCCACCCGGGCTGAGGTTAGCCATGAGCATGGCGGAGGCGGTCTAGCTGGGGGTTGCGGCTTGACATGCCGACGGACTGGTGGTGGAGGACGGGCTGGAGGTTGCTGCCTGGTTGGGTGCATCTGAGTCACCCCACCAGCACAGCTCCCGGCCCCATGACATGGGGGCTACAAAGGATATAGTCATACTGTTTTGGGAGTTGTTGGTAGATATTTTAAACCTTGCGTAGTATGTGGAAGCAGAACGGTTAAAGTAGAGGAATTTACTGACGCTGTCGGATTTGTTTCCACACTTTCAGACCAAGATATCGACCACTACTCCTCCGCTTCTCCGATCGAAGTTCCACACACAAGTGAAAGTGTCGGGTAACCAATCATGATCCGCCCACTGACATTGACGGCTGAGTTTGACGGATAAAATAAATCCACGAAGTGCTGCCATACAGGTTTATGAAAGACTTAAATGAATCGTGAAATAATAATTAATTAAATCATTAAATAATGAAATAAATAATTCGTGAGTGGAAAAATTAATTAAATGATGAAATAATGAAATCAATAATCAATGAAATTGTGAAATAATTATTTAAATCGTTAAATAAATAGTTATAATTACAAACCCCAAAACCAGTGAAGTTGGCACGTTGTGTAAATTGTATACAAAAACAGAATACAATGATTTGCAAATTATTTTTTTAACCCATATTCGATTGAATAGACTGCAAACACAAGACACTTAATGTTCGAACTGGAAAACTTTATTTTTTGCAAATATTAACTCATTTGGAATTTGATGCCTGCTCTGCAGCATGTTTCAAAAAAGCTGGCACAAGTGGCAAAAAAGACTGAGAAAGTTGAGGAATGCTTATCAAAAACGTATTTGGAACATCCTACAGGTGAACGGGCTTATTGGGAACAGGTGGGTGCCATGATTGGGTATAAAAGCAGCTTCCATGAAATGCTCAGACATTCACAAACAAGGATGGGGCAAAGGTCACCACTTTGTGAACAAATGCGTGAGAAATTGTCGAACAGTTTAAGAACAACATTTCTCAACGAGCTATTGAAAGGAATTTAGGGATTTCACCATCTAAGGTCTGTAATATCATCAAAAGGTTCAGAGAATCTGGAGAAATCCCTACACGTAACATTGAATGTCCGTGACCTTCGATCCCTCAGGCTGTACTGCATCAAAAATCGACATCAGTGTGTAAAGGATATCACCACATGGGCTCAGGAACACTTCAGAAAACCACAGTCAGTAACCAGGTCGCTACATCTGTAAGTGCAAGGTAAAACTCTACTATGCAAAGCGAAAGCCATATATCAACAACACCCAGAAACGCCGCTGGCTTCACTGGGCCCGAGCTCATCTAAGATGGACTGATGCAAAGTGTAAAAGTGTTCTGTGGTCTGACGAGTCCACATTTCAAATTGTTTTTGGAAACTGTGGACGTCGTGTCCTCCGGAACAAAGAGGAAAAGAACCATCCGGATTGTTCTTGGGTTTTGTACATCAATAATTAATGAAATTAATTAATTAAATTAATAAATATTGCAACATGGGGCATCCTAAATAGCATCATTAAAAATGGTGCTAAGAAAGATTACCCCCAGTACTTTCTAGATGGAAATACAAAAAATGACAATATGAACCAAATAGCTGAACGTTTCAATGATTATTTTGTTAATATCGGAAAAAATCTGGATCAAAGAATTGATGGGTCAGTTGAGGCCTTGAGTGAGCTCATAGACAGAAATCCCAATTCCATGTTTCTTAAAAGCGTAACAAAAGAAGAAATAATCAAAATTGTAAATCCAAGACCTCAACCGACTGTCATGGAATAGATATGGTAACGATAAAAAGGGTTATACAAGACATTTCAGAACCTCTGACATATATCACCAATGTATCATTTTTAACCGGTAAATTCCCTGATATAATGAAAATTGCAAAAGTCGTACCAATTTATAAGAATGGAGACGTACACCAGTTTACTAACTACAGACCAGTTTCATTACTTCCACAATTCTCCAAAATCTTGGAAAAATTATTCAATAGTCGATTAGATTTATTTATTAACAAAAGTGGGACGCTTGTGGAGAACCAATATGGATTCCGAGCAAATATCTCAACATCAATAGCATTAACCAAAATAACAGAGGAAATTACCAATGCAATAGATGGTAAAGAATGTGCGGCCGCAGTATTCATGGACTTAACAAAAGCATTTGACACAATTAATCATGATATTTTAATACGAAAATTAGAACGATATGGCATCAGAGGTTTGGTATTAAATTGGGTAAGAAGTTATTTAACCAACAGGAAGTAATATGTGAAGATGGGTGAAAATATGTCAACACGGCTAGATATATCCTGTGGTGTACCCCAGGGATCAATACTGGGACCAAGATTGTTCAATCTTTATATAAACGACATTTGTAAGGTTACGAAGTACTTAAAGTTGGTTTTATTTGCGGACGACACAACTGCTTTCTGTTCAGGAGAGAGCACACAGAAGATAATACAAATAATAACAGAAGAAATGAACAAATTAAAAAGATGGTTTGACAAAAACAGACTATCTTTGAATCTCAGTAAAACTAAAATAATGCTATTTGGTAATAGTAGAAAAGAGCATCATACACAAATACAAATAGACGGAGTAGACATAGAAAGGGTAAAAGAAACTAGATTTTTGGGAGTATTAATAGATGATCAAATGAACTGGAAATCTCATATACAAAACATACAACATAAGGTGGCAAAAAACATTTCAATAATGAATAAAGCAAAATATGTCCTGGGCCAAAAATCACTACATATTCTCTACTGCTCGCTAGTGTTACCATATCTGAGTTATTGTACAGAAATATGGGGAAATAACTACAAATGTGCGCTACATTCGCTAACCGTGTTACAAAAAAGATCAGTTAGAATAATACATAATGTTGGATATAGAGAACACACAAACCCTTTATTTATTAAGTCAAAAATATTAAAGTTTGGTGATTTGGTAAAATTGCAAACAGCTAAAATGATGTACAAAGCAAACTATAACCTGCTACCAAAGAATGTACAACAATTCTTCTCAACTAAAGAGGAGAAATATAACCTTAAAGGAAAAAATAATTTAAAACATTTATATGCACGTACAACACTTAAAACTTTTAGCATATCAGTATGTGGAATTAAATTATGGAATGGATTAAGTAAAGAAGTTAAAAATTGTACTGATATGATCCAGTTTAAGAGGTTGTTCAAAATGATAGTGCTTACAGAGTACAAAGAAGAAGAAGAATTATGAGAAATACTTTCAACCTTATTGAAAATAAGATATTCTTCATCTCAGTATGTTAATAATGACTGAATTAATTAATTAATTACATATTACAAAACTGTTGTATACTAATTCATAGATGTTGTTTTATTAAATAAAAAGGTCAGTAAATGATTCTATATATTTGTAAACGCTTTGAAGTGGGAAAGGGGTAGGATTAAATAAGCTTTGCTTCTTCCTACTCCTTTTGGGGCATGATGTAAAATGAAATGATATGAAATTGTGTGATGTATTATGATGTAAGTGTGTTCATGTTCGAAATAAACTAAAGAAAGAAAGAAATAATTAAATGTGCGTTTTTAAACAAATGTGTATATGTAATTCCTATTATAATTAGTTAATGACACATATTATATAACGATATATTTGTTTATTTAATTGTGTCCCATTTTACACTCCATGATGCACATATGCTAATGGGTGTTACAGCAATTCTCATAGTGTCAGGAACTCAGCCTTCAGGATGAAAGTGATGTGAGCGTTTGAGAAACACACAAACTTAAGTAAAAGTTATGTAGTTAATATAATGTCCTACATGTATTATAGCTGTTGATGTAATCTGTGCGCTGCTTTCTCCCAGTAATGGAGCCACCTCTGATTGTTATTAAAGCAGACATCTCTGCTGGTGTTTTCAGGAGGAGGCAACAGTAGAAAAGTTCCTCTGAGAGACAGAGCGTGTAAAATAATGAGTTCCTCGAGCCGCAAAGGCGAAATGTCACATAGTTGATCCTGGCCCTGTATAAACAGCGTGGCCGTTTCCCCTAATGGAATAAGTCAGCTCTGCATAAAATCACCACAGAATCGTTTTTTTCCCACTATGTAATTATGTGGGATTGGTGTCGCTTGGCTGTGAACATTTTTGATTAAAAGCCAAGATAGGTCGGTAACATTTTGATTGACAGGACTAAAATGATGTTCTGGTGTTTTTTGTTTTTTTAAGCTGAGCTATAAATCTCATGTACATTAGAACCATTCAAGAAGATTTTTTTCAGTTTTAGATCGACACATTGATTCAGGCTTTGCACTTTTGTATTGAATGTGAATGCAAAATAAAACCACCGAGGGGCCAAATAAAGTTGCAAGTGTCGGCACTTTGATGCAGCAGGTGAGACTAAGATTGGAATTGTAGCAAAGTACGGAAGTGTCGTCTGCTTGGTTATCCCTTCCCCACCTTCCTTGCCGCTCATCACCGTGTTCGCCAACAATAGTTTTAATAAAAGTTATTTAATGTATCATTATATGTGCTTATATATATGTGTATATATATATATATATATGTGTATATATATATATATATATGTATATATATATATATATATATATATATATATGTATATATATATATATATATATATATATATATGTATATATATATATATGTATATATATATATATATACATATATATATATATATATATGTATATATATATATGTATATATATGTATGTACTGTATGTGTATGTATATATATGTATGTATGAGTATGTATATATATGTATGCATGTGTATGTATGTATGTATATATATATATATATGTATATATGTATGTATATGTATATATATATATACATATATATATACAAACCCCGTTTCCATATGAGTTGGGAAATTGTGTTAGATGTAAATATAAACGGAATACAATGATTTGCAAATCATTTTCAACCCATATTCAATTGATTGCATTAAAAAGACAAGATATTTGATGTTCAAACTCATAAACTTTTTTTTTTTTTTTTGCAAATAATAATTAACTTAGAATTTCATGGCTGCAACACGTGCCAAAGTAATTGGGAAAGGGCATGTTCACCACTGTGTTACATGGCCTTTTCTTTTAACAACACTCAGTAAACATTTGGGAACTGAGGAGACACATTTTTTAAGCTTCTCAGGTGGAATTCTTTCCCATTCTTGCTTGATGTACAGCTTAAGTTGTTCAACAGTCCAGGGGTCTCCGTTGTGGTATTTTAGGCTTCATAATGCGCCACACATTTTCAATGGGAGACAGGTCTGGACTACAGGCAGGCCAGTCTAGTACCCGCACTCTTTTACTATGAAGCCACGTTGATGTAACACGTGGCTTGGCATTGTCTTGCTGAAATAAGCAGGGGCGTCCATGGTAACGTTGCTTGGATGGCAACATATGTTGCTCCAAAACCTGTATGTACCTTTCAGCATTAATGGTGCCTTCACAGATGTGTAAGTTACCCATGTCTTGGGCACAATTACACCCCCATACCATCACAGAGGCTGGCTTTTCAACTTTGCGCCTATAACAATCCGGATGGTTCTTTTCCTCTTTGGTCCGGAGGACACGACGTCCACAGTTTCCAAAAACAATTTGAAATGTGGACTCATCAGACCACAGAACACTTTTCCACTTTGTATCAGTCCATCTTAGATGAGCTCAGGCCCAGCGAAGCCGACGGCGTTTCTGGGTGTTGTTGATAAACGGTTTTTGCCTTGCATAGGAGAGTTTTACCTTGCACTTACAGATGTAGCGACCAACTGTAGTTACTGACAGTGGGTTTCTGAAGTGTTCCTGAGCCCATGTGGTGATATCCTTTACACACTGATGTCGCTTGTTGATGCAGTACAGCCTGAGGGATCGAAGGTCACGGGCTTAGCTGCTTACGTGCAGTGATTTCTCCAGATTCTCTGAACCCTTTGATGATATTACGGACCGTAGATGGTGAAATCCCTAAATTCCTTGCAATAGCTCGTTGAGAAAGATTTTTCTTAAACTGTTCAACAATTTGCTCACACATTTGTTGACAAAGTGGTGACCCTCGCCCCATCCTTGTTTGTGAATGACTTGAGCATTTCATGGAATCTACTTTTATACCCAATCATGGCACCCACCTGTTCCCAATTTGCCTGTTCACCTGTGGGATGTTCCAAAAAAGTGTTTGATGAGCATTCCTCAACTTTATCAGTATTTATTGCCACCTTTCCCAACTTCTTTGTCATGTGTTGCTGGCATCAAATTCTAAAGTTAATGATGATTTGCAAAAAAAAAAAATGTTTATCACTTTGAACATCAAATATGTTGTCTTTGTAGCATATTCAATTGAATATGGGTTGAAAATAATATATAATGTATTCCGTTTATATTTACATCTAACACAATTTCCCAACTCACATGGAAACGGGGTTTGTTATATATTATTAATATCTGGATTAACATAATTTTTAATGGGATAAATAGTTGTGGTTTTGCAACAAACCTTTTGAAATGAATTAATAGCGAAAACAGTGGTGCCACTGTACCTTAAAACAGTAGTATTGTTTTTTTTGAGTAAAATAAACATAATGGAGGGGCACTAATTCACCTTAATAGGCAGTTGAAGTCAATAAGTGGAGTGGCAACAATAAACCTTTTACTGTGAGCTTTTCTCCCGTTTTACTTCACTTTATCCGCTTCCTCCTCCTCCTTTCACCCCTCTCCTCAGCGAGACAATCCCACTTGTTCCCGTTCTCGGTCGGCCTCTCTTGTCCTGTCTTGTCGACTAATTACTGGAAGCTCAGTAATTGGCCCCCACTGCTAATTGGCCTGCTGGCTGCCAGGTCCAACAAAGGCACAGCAGACCGGGACTCCCTCCTCCCTTCCTCTACTGTCGACAGACTCCCATCAGCTCCCTCACTCCCCCTCTCAGCACTCGGCGCTATTGTCAAGAGGCTGCCCAAGTAGTCTGCTACGCACACACACACACACACACACACACACACACACATATCTCTGTTTAGTTTCCACTCTCTCTCAAAGCTCTTATAGTTTCTATGTTAGATTTATTACCTCTTCCAAGGAGGTTATGTCTTTGCTGACGTTTGTTTGTCTGCAAGATTCCTAAAAAAAAAAAACCTCGAACAGACTTCCATGAGAACTTTGTAAAGGGAATGTTCCTACTTTCTCACTGACCTATCGATTAGGTATGACTACACGTTAAGTGAATGCACTACTGGGCTGCAACCAGCAGAGGCGCTGTTGATTCTGTCTGAACTCGTTTGCTGTCTGAAGAAGTACAGCATGATGTTGACTAAGGTTTGAGGAGCGATATGGCATAACTCCTCCAGGGACGACCAGAGGTTTAGAAATCGATCATCTGCCTGCTCAGTGGCCTTGTGGTTAGGTCGTGAGTTCAAACCCCATCAGTCATCAACAATTGAGAACAGAGAAATGGATATTGAAACAGTGTAGGTCTGACTTGGTAGGATATGTACAGCAAGTAGTGGACATAGAGAGAGAGAGAGAGAGAGATCAGAAGGCATAAGAAAAGTATCTACATTTGGAACATGGTAACAAACACTTTTGCATAATTCCTAAAAAAAAACAAGATGGTTCCTGATGTATAGAGGAACTTGGACCAGTGTAAAAACATCACCAGGTCCTTGCATTGACATTTGAACCTTGCTAGTAAACAGAGGTGGGACCAAGTCATTGCTTTGCAAGTCACAAGTAAGTCTCAAGTCTTTACCCTCAAGTCTCGAGTCAAGTCCCGAGTCAAGACAGGGCAAGTCCGAGTCAAGTCCAAAGTCAAGACTGGAAAGTCTCAAGTCAAGTCCCAAGTCCTGCACTTTGAGTTTCGAGTCATTTCAAGTCCTTTTACCCACAGACTAATATATTTACACAGATTGTGTATGCTTTTAAAACGCTGTATTTATTTATTAAAACAAGTGCATTTGAAATTGCAGGGAAAAAGATAGTGCTGACATTGCACTTCAAAATAGCACTATTAACCAGTCATTTTAAACATGTAACTCATTCCTTTACAGAATAAACACATTTGAAAAAAAGTGCAACTGTACTTATTTGCACAAAAGTGTTAACATTGTATTTCCATGGCATATTGCATTGTAACTAGTTCCACAGCAGTTTCTATCCTGTTCTTACCTTATCTCATTGATCTCATCTCATACTGTATGTGTGTTTATGTGTGCGTACACATGAAAAACATAAATATATGAACATAACAATGAACAGAGTTGTACTTTTTAGATGTCAGGACCCTATGCAATATGTACACATATTCTTAATATAGTATACATTTTAACTGACCTTTATTTGACTATGTTTGTCTTTTTGGAGGTGGCTAAAATACGCCGTGCTGCTGACCGCCGTCTAACGTTACCTTACTGTGTGTGATACATTGACTAACGTAATGTTACTGTGTGTGATACATTGACTAACGTAATGTTACTGTGTGTGATACATTGACTAACGTAATGTTACTGTGTGTGATACATTGACTAACGTAATGTTACTGTGTGTGATACATTGACTAACGTTACGTTACTGTGTGTGATACATTGACTAACGTAACGTTATGTGTAGGTACCTCATGCAACCCTGCTTAAAAAAAATCACTTGACAAAAAGTATGAATAAGGTAGCAAACTGCAGTGGACGCAACATATTGCCGTGTTTGCAATGACGTTATAACCATAGACATCTTATAAGTAGACGCAGCATTGGTTGCTGTGACGTGAGCAATTTGGCCGCCATCTTGAAGTGGTGATGAGGAGCCGGCGAGCAGCCTAAATTGACAGTTGACAGGTAGAAAACAAAGATGGTGTTCAGCGTTTTCCTGCTCAAATGAGCGGACTGTAGAAAATAGGAATCGGGGGATTACTTTTCACAAGTAAGATTTAACATTAACGTACTATTGGTTGTATTTTATGAAAATAATATTACCACAGAGTTGAGAAGGATCAAAGATCTTCAATATTTGTATGTGAAAATCACAAAGAAATCTTCTGGAGCAGGATGACCCCCCTACAGGGGTTTGCTTTACAAACTTTCAGCCCCACCAAGAACAAAATTCACCAGTCGCCACTGATTATGATGCATTCTCATTTTAGGCAAAGTATAAGACAATACTTTCTTAACAGTATAATTGTAACCAGGAATAAGTCTTCAAGTAACAATATTCAAATACTAACATTGTTGGGTTAAACAGAATTTGGTTTTATTCTGAATCCAGTGAAACAGATTGGTGGTTTTAGCTGATATGAAGACTTTCAGGTGTTTATATATGTTTAAGTATTTGGCAGACGCTTTTATCCAAAGCGACTTACATAAAATAATACATATAAAACAATCACTGCAAACATTATCATTTAAGGGAAGAATGTAATAGAAAATATCAATACAAAGTGTCAAGACAGAATAAACTCTCTGCTGCTGAAGCAACAGAGATACAGTCTATAGGTCCCTAAGATATATAGATATCTAATGTATTCATACATTGTTTATGTAGGATACACGCATGTATATATAACCTAATCATATTGTTTCTTCAACTTAAAAATAGTTTACCGTTTTTTTCCCCCTTCTCTGGGATTATATTCCCAGTTTTGATCTCGGACGTCTGGTCACTTATAGCGTATAAGAATATTATATTACTGTTAAGCAAACTATGAATAATAAAACATGTGTCTGTTATCATAGCTACACGTATGACAAAAAGGCGTGTGAAAATCAGTGGTATTCAGTGAAGTAAGATGAATTAAATGTGCTGACAGTTCATTGCTCCTGCCAAATGAAGTGCACTGAGTGGAGCGGATCACCACTCCAAGATGGCGGCCCCGCGCCTCGTCTGCGCCAGTAGGCAGTAGCGCTCTATGCTGCGTCTACTTATAAGATGTCTATGGTTATAACGTTAGCAGTGAGTTTGCAGCCTCACTGATTTAACTACGCAGCAAATAAAAGTCACGTTACTTAGCCAATAAACGTTATCTTACATTCAAAACTTACCCTTCTTTGTGCAACTTCAAATGTCGAACCAAGTTGGAAGTTGTTGCGTCTCTGTCTGTAATATTCGAACTGCGTGATTTGCATACGGCAATTCGTTTTTTGTTGACCAAGTCGTAGTTTTTATACCCGAACGAAACCAACTTTAACATAATTGTTTATCACTGGCACGTTGTTGGACAACTCTTGTTCACTGGTTGTCCTGCAATTTGATTGGATGAATGCTGCGTGATGAAAACAACGTAGATCTAATTTGATTGGCTGTTGTACTGACAGCACACCAGCTGACAGGAACAACACGCTGATAGACAGACGAAGAAAATGAAAATTACGGAGCGCTCCCAAATAACTTTTTAAGCTTTGGATTTTGGGGAAAGTAGCAAGTCATGTCAAGTCAAAAGGCTCAAGTCCAAGTGAAGTCACAAGTCATTGATGTTAAAGTTTAAGTCGAGTTGCAAGTCTCTTTACATTTTGTCAAGTCGAGTCTAAAGTCATCAAATTCATGACTCGAGTCCAAGTCATGTGACTCGAGTCCACACCTCTGCTAGTAAACATAGAACACTGGGGTCCAAACTTGTGATTTACATAACTGAGGCGTTCCTCAAGGCACCCCTTTAAGTCCTCTCTTTTTTGGCAGTTACACTGTTTTTTTTTTTTTTGTAATGTGATTTATGTAACTAAGGCAGTGGTTCGTAACCTTGTTGGAGGTACCGAACACCACCAGTTTCATATGCGCATTCACCGAACCCTTCTTTAGTGAAAGATAATAATACATTTTTTTTCAAATTCAAGGCAAAGTTATATGTTTTTTACTTGTGCACAAAATGAACCATGTATGAACATCACCTTGTTCAAAGAACAAAACCAACACAGTGCATGAACTCACAACAAATTACACACCTGCAACTCAGCGTGACTTCTGCTGTTGCCTTTGAGAGACCAGTTCAGATATGCGTGGCTTCACCTTGGCAAACGCCACTCTCATGTCATTTTAAATGATAAATGATCAAATAAAATTATTTATTTATTTTCACAGCAAAATATGTTCCTTTTCTTCGTTTTCCACCCAGACATACAATACTAGTAGGGATGTCCGATAATGGCTTTTTGCCGATATCCGATATTCCGATATTGTCCAACTCTTTAATTACCGATACCGATATCAACCGATATATACAGTCGTGTAATTAACACATCATTATGCCTAATTTGGACAACCAGGTATGGTGAAGATAAGGTACTTTTTAAAAAAATTAATAAAATAAAATAAGATAAATAAATTAAAAACATTTTCTTGAATAAACCAGAAAGTAAAACAATATAAAAACAGTTACATAGAAACTAGTATTTAATGAAAATTAGTAAAATTAACTGTTAAAGGTTAGTACTATTAGTGGACCAGCAGCACGCACAATCATGTGTGCTTACGGACTGTATCCCTTGCAGACTGTATTGATATATATTGATATATAATGTAGGAACCAGAATATTAATAACAGATAGAAACAACCCTTTTGTTTTAATGAGTGTAAATGGGGGAGGGAGGTTTTTTGGGTTGGTGCACTAATTGTAAGTGTATCTTGTGTTTTTTATGTTGACTTAAAAAAAAAACACAAAAAAACGATACCGATAATAAAAAAAACGATACCGATAATTTCCGATATTACATTTTAACGCATTTATCGGCCGATAATATCGGCCTCTAAATACTAGTACACAGTTCATGAAAAACAATATTTTTTGTTATTGTTATTGTAAGTGGGCCAAATCACTTCTATTAGAAAATAATCTCATGGAAATGACAGCTGTCATTTGATTATAATAATAAAACATTTAATTTGTTATTTAGTCAGGTTTGGGACAGGTGTGCTCACATGTGCTCCACTGAATGCTCAAGGAGTTTTTGCGTTTGCTCACGCATATGGAAAATTAGAGGGAACATTGTTTGAGGGTATCCATAATACGCCGATAGGGAGAAGTTTTTATTTACACAATGAGTCGGGTGTGTCTTCACCTCCGCGGCGGAGGCTCCGCCGAACCCCTGAAGCCGACTCACCGAACCCCTAGGGTTCGATCGAACCCAGGTTAAGAACCACTGAACTAAGGTGTTGCTGTTGCTTGTTTACTTCAGATGCAGTCATTTATTCAGCTTCTTTAGTTATACTAGTGGTGTTCCTCAAGGCTCCATTGTAGGTCCTCTCTTTTTCACTATTCAACTGGTGGCCAGTGAGTTCAGTTCAAAAACGTGTGTTCCTAAAACTCAAGAGTGCTGTCTTAGAGATGATCTTTGACTATTTTTTTTTTTGTAGAAGGTCCTTAAAAACTGCTAGACCAAAATCAAATGTCTACTGTAGAGGAGGCTGGTTCTCCGGAATGTATTGAATAAATCCGGCCCCCTGGTTCTTAGCTTTCTGAAAATGTGACCCCCAAACGACTCAGTTGAATATTACTGCCTTTCAGCATTTCCCGCTTATGCGAAAGATGTTTGTCCATGAAAGTGAACGATTTTGTGCTGATTTAGTCGTTACAAGGTCTTGATCTGCTTTGATTGCTTCCACGGTTCCCACCCTTCTGTCCTTTTTAGGTTCCCATATAGTTTTCTCCAAAAATCATGTCACCCATGCTGTATTTTAATTGTGTTATTATTATTATCAAAGAATGATTTAATGTAACAATGTTAAAATGCTCAACTCTATTATGAAAGAAAGCAGCAGTTAAAATTTAACACAACCAGTTTACCATTAACTCCAACTAACCGCCACTGGCTAATATGGGACCCGAAGCAGAATTCTTTTGAAAGCCCCCTTGCAATATTTTTTTTTTCACACTTGATCCGTGTGAAACTATTTTATACTACAGTAGTAGCTGAACTTAAAAGCTTAATAGGTCCTGGGTAAGAGCTCTTAACTCAAAACACACATATCTAAAATCAGCGCCGCCCATTGAAATGAATTGAAATCATTTACATTTGTGCTTGGCCCTCCAGAACAGCACAATTTTAACATGTAACGTGCTTTTTTTAATAAATAATAAATGATAAATGGGTTGTACTTGTATAGCGCTTTTCTACCTTCAAGGTACTCAAAGCGCTTTGACACTACTTCCACATTTACCCATTCACACACACATTCACACACTGATGGAGGGAGCTGCCATGCAAGGCGCTAACCAGCACCCATCAGGAGCAAGGGTGAAGTGTCTTGCTCAGGACACAACGGACATGACGAGGTTGGTACTAGGTGGGGATTGAACCAGGGACCCTCGGGTCGCGCACGGCCACTCTCCCACTGCGCCACGCAGTGGGAGAGTGGCCTAAAAAAAACTTTTAGACAATAAATATTGTACAAAACAATGCAATAGAATGCAGTACAAACAACTACAGTCATTTTATGAAGTAATGTAACAATAATGGAGAGTGGAATTATACGGTATTTTCTTCCAGCTGATTCTCTGTCAAACACACCATTAGCAGCTTCTCCATATTTTCATGGATAAATGTCAGCCGAGATATTATTGTATCACCCTTGGCTGGCGTTAGACTCGTTCTGTTTCAGTATAGTGCAGATTAGCAGGAATACATTCAAACTGCTTCATTAAGTGGCGACATGCTCAGTCATGTTTTTGATTACTTATTTCTTTAATTCAATAAATATCTACTTCTTCTCAGCACTGTCCTTCACTCTCACTTTCTTCCTTCCTATGGTTGGAATCTCTGGCTATAAGTTAATGCCAGAGAGTAAGACCAGATCATCCAGATATTTTGGTCAGATCTTGCGGGATTCACTGTGACATTTGCTACACCAACTAATAGCGAAGATGCTTGTAACTCAAACTTTTGCTTGTAACTGACAGCATAACAATTAGCCGAGAGACAGCTCTTCTATTAAAACACTCTCAAAGAGGAACAGCAGTTTATTTATTTTGCCTACCGTTCACAATCATTATGAAAGACATGACAATGGATGTTTTTCAGTTTTTTGTTTTTTTTACATTATAAATACTAAATAAATATGATCAAAATGGATGGATGATCAAAAGTCTGCTTAAGATTGCCACGCAATTCCGCATACAAGGCCCTTACAGTCTTAAAAGAAGGGTCGTACTGGCAATTTTTGGGTCCTAAATGGCTGTCAAAGTGCACCAACTTGTCGGAATACCTACTCAGACTTCTTCTGTCCAGGTGAGATGCATGATTTATGATCTAGAATAAATTTACAGGGAGCAAGGAAGCGAGAAAGCAGCGGACCACTCGATGATGTAAACATAGGCACCCACGAAAGCGATCACGGCGCCGCTATAAATAGTTTGTCTGCGTTATCGCTTATAATAACAATGTCACTAATACTTGGTTAATATTCAAGTCACAAAATGTAAATGGAGTATTGTTGGCACTTTTTGAATAGTCATTTATTGGATATTATGGGCAAAATAGTGGAGCTCCCATTGGCTCCACTGTAAACGGATTATTATTTACGTTTATAAAATATTAGGAATGCATGAAAAAAAAAATCAATCCGTCGTCATGTTTTTCATAATGGTTGTGAACGATAATAACAAAGTGCAGTTCTCCTTTAAATTGGGGCACTCTTAAGTTAAGGTACCAATGTATTTCACTCAAACTTTAATTGAATTAAATACATGTTTTGTACCTAATTAACAGTTATTATGGATGCAAAATATCACATGTAACATTAATAAATAGACTTGTATGCCCCAGCTGCCACCAGGTATTGAGCATAGTATGTCAGGCTTGCAAGACCAGTGCATTAAGGCTGTGTGCTCCAGGGGACAGTGTCGATGCCAAGGGAAATTTGCGATAATATCCTTCACAGTGACAGAGCAGGAAGGGGCCAGGAATAAATTTTTGGTAACATTTTATATGAAGCGCCATGTCATTCATTTATTGAGATTTTACTCGCAAAATAGGCCCCCGAGGATCACAACACGCGATCTGCATAAGAAGGGGCGGCGCTGAACCAACACCTCGATAGTCACCGGGTGTGTGGTCTATAAAAGCAAATAACAAACGTAAATTCTCATTTCTAAACAATTACAGCTATTTTAATTTGAACAATTGGTTCTGTTGCTGCTGTGTTAACGATATTTAACTACCGTATTTTCCGGTAGTTTCACCGCTTGATGTGCTTCAACATACGAGTAATATTATGGTGTGTGTGTATAAGGTAAGCCATATTATCTGGCGTTTTGTTACGCAATATTATGCAAAAGCAACTTTTTTTATATTTTCGTACCTGCTGATCTGTATTCAGGATCTGCATAAATCCTGAAAAATTGTGCGCGTCCGCCTTTGTAGTCCGTGGCAACACCGTAGTCAATAAGCTTCTTCTTTTTCTCTATCTTCTTGGTATGTGACATTCATCCTCCGTTGTTGCCATTTCTAATATAAAGTAGTGTAAAGTTCTTACTTATATCTGTCAGTAAACTCGCCATGAAAGCGCTAAAACATACCGGTGTAGTGAGTTTTAAATTATTCACCCAAGGAACTTTAGTTATTATAGAGTTCCGGTCGGACGGTTTTTCACGGGACACATTTACGGTGTTGTTGTTTCCGGATGAGGAGATGCTGCTCCGTTGTTGATTTAAATAAAGTCTGAATGTCATTAAAACAGTTAGCTCCATCTTTTTGACACTTCTTCCTCTCCCGTCCTTGCATGCTACACCGCTACAACAAAGATGACGGGGAGAAGACGCTGCCGAAGGTGAGCCACGTAAATAAGACCGCCGGCAAAACGGCGCATCCGGAAGCGACTGTCAGAAAGCGGCTTGAAGATGATCTGTAAAACATAATCTATGCAACATTTTGACCAAAGAACCACCATTACATGTTATGTAGACCACAAGGAAGTGTTTTACATCTAGAAAAAAA
>NC_084549.2:17422500-17477500 GCF_033978685.3 Nerophis lumbriciformis | reverse complement strand
CAACTCAAGGATCGTATCCGAGGTGTCCAAAAAGTGCACACGACGTAATCCTCTGTCTTCAAAAATGAAAATGCTTAATCCCCGTCTGTGCACCTCTCTGTGAATGTGTGTAAGGGCCTCAGGTAAATGAGTCAAGGGAGGGTGAGCGCACACTGCAGAGTTGAAAAGTTGCAAATATGTCACCCCTCCTCTTCCGTTGCCCTCCCCTCCTCTCTGTATCACTATGTGGCTCTAATGATCAGTCCCAAGGCTTTAAGAGGCAGTGGTATAGCTGACCCCCCTCCTGCAGTCCACTCACCTTCCTAATGGCCTCCCCAGGACTCACTCACAGCCTCCTCGGCCAATCGGGGCCCAGGAGGAGGTTCCCCCTGGCATTGGGAACAGCCCTCCCTGACCCTGATCCACCAGCAAACCCCTCCTCTGGAACAAGAGGGAGAAAAGAGGTCTTTGCAAGTTGTTCCAGCTGCACTTCTCTTCTTCTCCAACAATCATTACGCTGATTGTCACCCGCTTTGTCACTTGTCATCATACTTGTTACGGAATGCTGCGTACATGACAATTCCTACTATTTCGAGAAGAGAAGTTAAATCCATACATTTCTGCATGCAAACATCATTTTATGATCTGGTGAAGACACTTTCCATAACTTGGTTGTCACCCTTTGGCTTGTCTTCTTTATGTGATGACACAATGTGTTCCATCATCTCGCAACATTATCTTTCTAAACCAGGGGTGCTCACACTTTTTCTGCAGGCGAGCTACTTTTCAATTGATCAAGTCGTGGGGATCTACCTCATTCATATATATAATTTATAATTACTTATTTATTAAATATATGTTTTTGTTAACAAGTTAAAGGTGTTTAATGATAATGCAAGCATGTTTAACACATATAGTTAATATTGTTAATACATTAAAGGTGTTTAATGATAATACAAGTATGTTTAATACATATAGTTAATATTGTTAACAAGTTAAAGGTGTTTAAAGATAATGCAAGCATGTTTAACACATATAGTTAATATTGTTAACAAGTTAAAGGTGGTTAAAAATAATAAAAGCATGTTTAACACAAATAGTTAATATTGTTAACAACTTAAAGGTGGTTAAAGATAAAACAAGCATGTTTAACACATATAGTTAATATTGTTAACAACTTAAAGGTGGTTAAAGATAATACAAGCATGTTTAACACATATAGTTAATATTGTTAACAAGTTAAAGGTGGTTAAAGATAATACAAGCATGTTTAACACATATAGATTCCTTTCTTTCATGAAGACAAGAATATAAGTTGGTGTATTACCTGATTGTGATGACTTGCATTGATTGGAATCAGACAGTGGTGCTGATAACGTCCGCATTTTCGAATGGAGGAGAAAAAAAGTCCTCCTTTCTGTCCAATACCACATGAAAGTGGTTGGTTTTTGGCATCTTATTTGTCCAGCTTCCGTACTCCTTTGTATACACTTTACAAGAAATACACTGTCGGCAAACTCCGTAACTTGCTAGCTTGTGCACGCCAGCTTTCTGAGACTCTTATTTTGGTAGCGCAGGCAGGATGAAGCAGAGCTTATATTGTGCAACTGTGCAGTCGGTTTTTGGAGTTTTGACGACAGGTACGGAGCCAGAGTCTGTTGAAATAAAGTGTTTCTCGCCTTCCAGTCGGTAATTTTAATGAGCTGGCAGCAGCCAGCATCATCTCAGAAGACCCTCGGGTGCCGTGAATGTCAATCAAGTGACGAAAGTGACGTCATAGTGAAGATTTATGATCGCTCATAGGACTATTTTTTTAATGCCTGGCTGGTGATCGACTGACACACCCTCCGAGATCGACCGGTAGATCGCGATCGACGTAATGAGCACCCCTGTTCTAAACGATAGAAATAATCAACATTGTCCACTTTTGCATTTATTTATTCGAGAGTAACTCCGCTATTACGCCACGTGAATGATTTTGCACATTCCTCAACTACAAAAGCACTAGGAGAGCGCAGACTTCCACCAGGTCCTATGTCCCAATAGTTGCAAAGTCTTGACATTTCTTGAAAGTTGAATCAAAAACCGCCCGTAACTTATTGTGCGATCTCTAGGCTTTGTCTCTGTGGGTGGAGGCGGTGCTGCAAACGTATACACAAACGGAAGTAATGGCTCATGGTACAAAGGAGTGGAAATAATCCGGATCAGCCCCAAAATGTAATCTTTTATTCATCATCCAATTTTCTGGGAATTTCATGAAAATCTGCACATAACTTTTTTAACTAAGCGGAATGAAAGAAACAGAGTGAACACTCTTGGTCTTTGCGGGGCTGACAGCAAACACAAACGTATAATGTATAAGTAGAAATTATTTAGATCAGGCTCAAAATCTAATCAATTCTTCCTTATTCCATATGGGACATTTGCTGAATGTTTCATGAAAATGCTTCCTTAACTTTTTGAGTTATGTTGCTAACTAACTAACTAACAGCAACTATTATATAACCTTCTGGTTATATTTATCACTTTTGTTGTCCTTCCTTTTTGGAAGTGACTTTCTTCAGGATTCTTTATTGGCTATGTGGTAATATTTTTTTTATATATGTTTTTGCTTATCTGTGTCTTTAATAGTGTCCTTATAACAGTCAATTGTATTATTATTTTTTTTTTTTTTTTTTTTTTTTATGTCCTGTCCAGCTTCTCAGGCAAATCATATAGTTGATGTAGATGCCCATGTCGGCTGTTCAGATTTACTTTACAAAAGAGAAGTGTAGGATACTTCTCTTGTTGCCTTATTTGTATTTGACTTTATTAAATGTATTTATATTATCATTTAGTGCAGCCGGGCCGGAGCAGGAGGGGATAGAAAGAGAAAAAAAAAGAAGACAGAGGGGGAAATTGTGGGGACAAGAGGGGGATTAGACAGAGAGACAAAAACAACAACAGCAAACAACAACAACAACAACAATAGAGCAACATCAGCAAATATGACATGTACAAATATGATGGTAAAAGTAATAGCAAATAAGCAGTTAGCGAAAAATAAAAAATAATACAGAAATAACAATGAGCATTATTACACTACAAATGGATCAATACAAATACCAATAGAAATAGCGCTATTGATAATGAACAATACCAATAATTTACCTTTATTATCAACAATACAGTTGTTTAAATGCAACAATACATATACGTAATGATAACTTGAGATACGAAAGAATGCAGAAAAATGGAGGGGGAGAAAGAGAAGCAACCTACATTAACCTTGTAGATTGTTATAGTCACAATAGGTTAAGCTTTGTCAGTGTGCCATGTGTTACACCCAGTTTACCCTAGGGCAACAACGTTAATATATGTTTGATGAAACGTGATTATGTGCATGAGTGTAAGTATGCATATGTACTTGTATATGTACAGAATGTGTATATGTTTGTACAATGAATGTATATGTACAGAATGTGTATATGTGTTTGTACAGTGAATGTATATGTACAGTATGTGTATGTGTATGTTTGTATATTGAATGTGCGTGTGGATGTACGAACATTAGGTAGGTAAATATGTACTGTATTTGTGTATGTATGTGGGAGCGTAGGTACCTATGTACGTATGTGAGCATATGTGAATTTGCATGTACAATACAATCGACTCCCAGAGTGCGTGGGAGCCAGAGCACGGCCCCATCACCCCCGAGAGCCCAACCCACAAACAGGAGGCGTGGTGCCCAGGGAACCAGGGACCACCGCCCCCACGCAGCCAAGCCGGCCAGCGACAGGAACCCCAGAGCCCGACCCACCGTACCGCCCACAAGGGCCAGCAGCAGGCCGCAGACAGACGCACCCGGCAGAGGACAGGGCACGAGAAAAGCAGGGGACAGCCAGACCCCAAGCCAGCGAGAGACCACACCCCACACGGGCAGAATTGTATTATTATTAATATTGTTATTATTTTATTATTATTATCTTATTTTTATTTGCAATAATAATATTATTAATGATTATGAATCAATTAATAAGAATAGTGATACTATTTTATTATTATCTTATTTTATTTGCAATAATAATAATATCATAAATATCATTCAATTAATGAGGATAATAATGATAATAAAAAATGTTTATTAATAGTAATAATTTACTACAATTATTTTACTGTATTTTGAACCCTGCGGTTTATACAAAGGTGTGGCTAATCTATTGTTTTTTTTAATTTTTTAATTTAGTTAATTGATACAATTATGGAATGGATAATGAAGCAAAGAATTCAAACAATGCACTAAAACGATCCACGTTAAGAAACTGTTCAAACTCAAAGTGTTTACAAAGTACAAGGAAGAAGAATCCTGATAAACAACTTGAACCCATACTTGCCAAACCTCCCGATTTTCCCGGGAGACTCCCGAATTTCAGTGCCCCTCCCGAAAATCTCCCGGGGCAACTATTCTCCCGAATTTCTCCCGATTTCCACCCGGACAACAATATTGGGGGCGTGCCTTAAAGACACTGTCTTTAGCGTCCTCTACAACCTGTCGTCATGTTCGCTTTTCCTCCATTCAAACAGTCACATAATTTATGCGGTTTTTATACACACACATGAGTGACTGCAAGGCATAATTGATAAACAACCATACAGGTCACACTGAGGGTGGCCGTATAAACAACATTAACACTGTTACAAATATGCGGCACACTGTGAACCCACACCAAGCAAGAATGACAAACACATTTCGGGAGAGCATCCGCACAGTAACACAACATAAAAACAACAGACCAAATACCCAGAATCCCTTGCAGTACTAACTCTTCCGGGACGCTACAATATACACCCCCGCTACCACTAAACCCCGCCACCCCTGCTCCCCAATTCTCCCGAATGGAGGTCTCAAGGTTGGCAAGTATGCTTGAACAAAAAGGAGAATATCTTATTCATCTCATTAAAGGATAAATAAAGACATCAATGACTTCACAGTTTTGTTTGATCAGCCGTTTTACTGCTGTGTTACCGGAAACAATTAAGGTATGTAAACAAATATTTTCAAACACGTTTTAAGTAAATAACTCATTTCACAGCGTACCGGTGCGTCTACTATATAAAAAAAACTTTTGTTTTTCTTCTGAAATTTGGTGGGTGCGGTTTATATACCGGATTTTAGTCCGGAAAATATGGTATTACAGTGTGTGTGTTTTTTTTTTGTTTTTTGTTTTTTTGCCCATGTCCTATGCATGATGGCACTGTCTCTTTAATTTCCTCCCTACCAGAGGCGCATTTTAACAATAATACCCTATTATAAAGTGTATATCAATATTATTTGTCCTTTAGCCCCATCTCACTTTTAGTCCTCTGCTATCATTCCACCTGACCTCCTTTCATATTATTTGCTGCCATTGTGTCTTTTCTGGATGTGACTTTCTGCAGGCTTGTGATTGGCTGCAGTGGACCAACCAAAATGGCTCATTGTCTTGCCACCTGTGGCTTTGCTATGTGCATTTGACAGCAAGTTTTTTCATGTGAACACAACTTTTTGTTTTTGTACAGCATTGGTGTGGAAAAATATTTGAGTGGGTGGGAAAAAAATGCTGCTTAAAAATGGCTTGAGCGACTGTTTCTTAAGAGAGGGTCTGCAGGCGCACAATGAGGTCGGATTTGGGTCTTTCTCTTCCGTCTGTCAACACCAGTGATGCAAACAAATATTTTCACTTGGGCGGCAAATGAAAGGCAAATGTCCACTTTCATTGCAAGCAGAGCGACCTCTCTATCTCGCTTTCGATCACGAAGGCTTTCCCTGCTGTAATAGCATCATGTAAATGATCAAACTGCAGCAAGGAGACATTTCACCAAGAAAGCAGCATTAATGCACGTACTGCTAGTGGAAATTACCCGGCAAAAATATGTAATAGATACTAAAATAAACAAAAATTGTGCAGGAGATACAATGGCTCAGAAAGAACGCGGACAGTTCATTTATTCAATAAAATGTAAACAAATACACACAAAAAAAATGCAATGTGGATTCATCTATCATCACTATTAATCTGATTAATATTTTTGCTTGGCAGTTAGATGTTAAAAAAACACGATGAAACATTCGACTGACAAAGTATTATGCACACGCAGCAGAAAAGGAGTTTTCTTTTTACAGGAGTATTTCCATCTTAAAATAACACAAAAGGAGTTACAGGTCCACATTGATGCGATACATGTTTGTTTGGAAAAAATGTTAACATGAACATAATATTAAATATGTTTAATAAACAGATATATATATAGTATTTTCCGGACTATAAAGCGCACTTAAAATCTTTTTTTTCCTCAAAACTCGACAGTGCGCCTTACAACCCGGTGCGCCTAATGTAAGGAATACGTTTGGTTGAGCTTACCCACCTCAAAGCAATTTTACTTGGTACATGGTGTAATAAGTGTGACCAGTAGATGGCAGTCACACATAAGAGATAAGTGTATGTTGCACTGTTTGATGTGCTTCAACATACAAGTATTATTATGGTGTGTGTATAAGGTAAGACAATACCTGGTGTTTTGTTTTGCAATATTAGGCAAAAGCAACTTTTCTTACCTTCTGGTACCTGCTGATCTGTATTTGGGATCTGCATAAATCCTGAAAAATTGCGTGCATCCGCCTTTGTAGTCGCCAACACCGTAGTCAGTAAGCTTTTTTTTTTTCTCTATCTTCTTGTTAAGGGACATTCATCCTTCGCTGTTGCCATTACTAATATAAAGTAGTGTAAAGTTCTTACTTACATCTGTCAGTAAACTCGCCATGAAAGCGCTAAAACATACCGGTCTAGTGAGTTTACATTATTCACCCAAGGAATTTTAGTTATTAGACTACCGGTCGGACGTTTTTTCACAGGACACATTTCCGGTGTTGTTTTTTCCGTATTTTTTGTCATAAAGAAATACAATCATGTGTGCTTACGGACTGTATCCCTGCAGACTGTATTGATCTATATTGATATATAATGTATATATTGTGTTTTTTATGTTGATTTAATTTTAAAAAATATATATATATATATATATATATATATATATATATATATATATACATATTTTTTTCTTTTTTCTTTTTTTCTTTTTTTTTTCTTGTGCGGCCCAGTACCAATCGGTCCATGGACCGGTACTGGGCCACAGCCTGGTGGTTGGGGACCACTGGTATATAGTATTCATACATGTTTTCATTATTTCTTGAATGTCTTTGCTCATGCAAAATACATTGCTATAATATAAATTAAAATTAATCACATTTAATAATAATTGTAAAAAAATTACCTTATGATTAATATGGTTAAAAAAAACATAAACACATTTTAACATATAACAACTTAATTCTGCACAGAATTCAAGTTAAAATTAATTCCAAGCTGGATACAAAAAAAGAAAGTGGCTGAGGACTAATAATCAACATGGAGTAATATAAATAGCCCTTAGAAGCTATTTATGACCACCTAATGTGAGAAAAATCGGTTATATCCCTCATCTTTTTGCTACACGCTTTATTTATTTTTACGATTTTTTTTTAATTATATTTTTTAGTTTATCTACATTTTAAATCTGATTGGAATGGTCCAGATCACAAAACTAATGATGCAGGTGCTATAAAAAAATGTACGATATAGGTGACAAAGCAAATATTCACCATTATACGCATCATGCCAATGTAAAGGGACCTTTGGGCTGCAAATGGTGCATGGGCCGGACTCTGGGCACGTGTAAAGGATTAGGGTTCCTCAATATTAACAATAAGACAAAAACTGCAACATTTAGAATATTTATCATGTATATCACTTATTAGATGTTTTGAATTATTTTCCCACTTCTGTTATTTCGAGCTCAAACACATCCATTCAATAAATATAAATACACTTGAATTCAAAGTGTGACTAGTTCGTGTGTATTATCTTAACTATATTGTGTATTGTATCTTTTGTCATGATCCCACATGACAGGTTTGGACATCGAGATATTTTTCTGTGTTGCCACCATTATTTCCTACTCTTATTTTGTTATTCCTTGTTCCTGTTTGCCGCCGTATACTTCACCTTCCTCCCTCGTCCTTGATTAGCAAACAGGACACACTTGTTCCTGGTTGCCAATCAGGATGCTTTGCAAGTTCTTTGACTTTTTTGCATCAATGTTGCTTTGCTTCATTTGTTTTGTAACGAAAACGTGCATTGCTTTCCCTATGCTTCATGTGCACTTCCCTGCTGCACTATTTCTTGGTTTTTGTTACAACATCAATTTTACCTGCACTTCCCCTGCCAGATTGTAACATATTTATCATACTTATTGGTAAATTTAAGGGACTATGGTCTTTTAAAGATATTCTCGAGAATTAAGTTGAGTCCCAACCTACGAAAAGACATGTTAAGTCACTCTTAATGAAAGCATTACTCTTTAGATATGAAGGTTAAGACCCTTGTTCTCACAAGTCTAGTATTTAGACTGCTTTGTTAACCTCTGAACCACAACTAATCAATACTACTCACGGCTAATAATCTGTGGACTTCAGCCCCACACGGGATTTGTCTCGTCACCCACGCCGCTATCTCGGCCAAATATCTTTTCTTTTTTTTTTTTTGACATGTTTGGTGACCTATTTTAAGACTGCTGAAGCATTTCCTCTCAGTGTAGTAGTGCCTTGCAGTCGCCAACAAAAGTGTCTTTCATGGTAATCAATCGACAATGGCTGTCTCGGCCAATCAATTCCACTCTTCACTTTGCCGCCCTCTGATTGGATGAGGGCTTTAAGACGAGGTCCTGCTTGCATTGTTGAGCTTAATGGTTTAGCATGCTTTCAAAAGAGGGACTCTGCAATTGTGTGTGTGTGTGTGTGTGTGTGTGTGTGTGTGTGTGTGTGTGTGTGTGTGTGTGTGTGTGTGTGTGTGTGTGTGTGTGTGTGTGTGTGTGTGTGTGTGTGTGTGTGTGTGTGTGTGTGTGTTAATTGGTGTGGGTAAGGTGGCTAGTCATTCAGTCATGCCCTCCAAAAAAATAAGAATAGGAACCACACAAGAAGATGGAAGAGGTGATGTATGTTCTGCATATTTCTTAGTCGGCTTTCTGTGGCCTTAAACAACATTTTGTTTGTGGTCCCTTTTCAGTCTTCAATATTACCATGGTTTGATCTGATACGTTATCAAATTGAACCAGCCAAGGCTCCAAATGTCACTAGTTATTGCAGATTTAAATTGACTTGAACATGGTTAGACTCCCCCCTCCCCCAGTGGTTGTGGGCCTAAACAACCGCATCCCTGTTTTTTTCCAAAAGTTTGAAATAACTTTAAAAAATATATATAATTTAAATGACAGCTTAGATCATGGGTATCCAATGTGAAGAAACTTTCTCATGCACTCCAGATGATCATTTAAAGGGAACCTATGATGACTTTGTTTGTAGTCTAGATATTAATTGGATATGCTTTTGTATTTTGATCTACAGTCACAATTATAACCTACTTTCTGAGAATGTCTGGAAACTGTTGATTGATTAATTGATTGATTGATTGATTGATTGATTGATTGAGAAGTTTATTGACATATGTTGGTGAGTGGAGGCATTTTTTGAAAGCTCCAAAAGTATCAGAATTTATCCTTTGAACATGTACATTTTTAAATACATATCTTGAAGACGAACATCTCTGCAGTCAAAAATAATAATTCTTATTCAACAGTAAAATAATCAGCCGGTCACAACATTAGGTACACCAAGCGGGTACACCATGCCGATTCTTAATCAATTCATAAGTTTCAAAAATCATTGAAAAAAAAAAAAAAAACTATATATGTGTATATATACATGTATATGTATATGTGTATGTATAGGATAATATTTTAATATTGTTGTGCAGCACTTTGGAAACATTTTTTGTTGTTTAAATGTGCTATATAAATAAAGTGGATTGTATGTATATATATATATATATATATATATATATATATATATATATATATATATATATATATATATTTATATATACATATACATATACACATATTTTAAAAAATGTATTCTAATTAAAAATAGTAATAATAAAAAAAAATATATATATATATATATATATTTATATATATATATATATATATATATATATATATATATATTTATATATATATATATATATATATATATATCTATAGTATTACTATTTTTAATTAAAATTTATTTTTAGGCTATCTTCGTGCAACCAGAAGGAGCTTTACTTTTTTTCTTTTTTTTTCAAACATTTGTTTATTGGAATATCAACACATATAGTTCAGAAATACAACTAAACACATGCCAAATGTTCTTTTTTTTTCCCCTCCTCCAAAGAAGTAAACCACAAAAATTCTATATTTAAAAAAAACAAAAAAAACATGCATCACACCAAGTGGGTACACCATGCCGATTATATATCAATTCCTAAGTTTAAAAAATCATTGACAAAAAACCCACAAAAAATATATATATATGTATATATACATGTATATGTGTATATATAGGATAATATTTGAATATTGTTTTTAATATTGTTGTGCAGCACTTTGGAAACATTTTTGTTATCTAAATGTGCTATATAAATAAAGTGGATTGGATTGGATATATATATATATATATATATATATATATATATATATATATATATATATATATATATATATATATATATATATATATATATATGTATATATATATATACATTTACATATACACATATTTAAAAAAAATTATTCTAATTAAAAATAGTAATAAAATATATATGTATATATATTATTACTATTTTTAATAAAAATTTATTTTTAGGCTATCTTCGTGCAACCAGAAGGAGCTTTACTTTTTTCTTTTTTTTTCAAACATTTGTTTATTGGATTATCAACGCATATAGTTCAGAAATACAACTAAACACATGCCAAATGTTCTTTTTTTTCCCTCCTTCAATCAAGTAACCCACAACAATTATATATTTAAAAAAAAAAAAAAAAAAAAACATGCATCAGTCAAATAAGTACAATATTGACATGAAGCCACAGACGACTGCACGCCTGAATGTCCCTAACATGGTGCAGCAATACACACAGGCTCAATAATTATTTAGCTTTTAATTACTTTTCAGTCAGGATTAAAATTGAGATCAGTTTCTTTTACATATTTTAGAAAACCGCCCCATACTTCCTGAAACTTCACAGAACAACCGTTAAATAATTTTTTGTAATCCAAATAAGAACTGCATTTTTTTAATTAATTTTGCCTATCGTTCACAAGCATTATAAAAGACATGACGATGGATGTTTTTTTGTTTTTTTTAATGCATTCTAAATATTAAATAATTGTAAATAAATGTCTGCTTGCAGCGGAGCCAATGGGAGCTCCACTGTTCCGCCCAAAACTTGTTATAAATAACCATTTTAAAAAGAGCCAACAATACTGTATTTACATTTGGTGACTTGAATATTGACCAAATGTGAGTGATATTGTTATTATAAGCGCTAACGCAGAGAAACTATTTATTGCGGCAACTTGAACTTCCAGCCATCCATCCATTTTCTACTGCTTAAATTCTCTACATTGTTTTACGTCTACACTTCAATGAGAATATATTTCAACGATGAACAGATGTTTATGCATCAGTTTATTATTTAGCATTGTTTGCAAACAAAGATGGAGGAGTCCGTTCCTCTTCATATCCTAAGTCCTGCACACAAGCAGACACACCTGGCATCCGGGGGTCACCGGGATGTCTGATAAAAATATCCGACATCAGCGTCAGTGTCTGCCTTTCGCCAGCTTGTTCGCTGGGGGAGTTCACGAGCGTCACACACACATGCTTGTTGAAATGTGACGAAATGATGTCGGCGGTCTTTAACACCACACAGTTAGAAAGTGCTGAAGCCATTGATGCCTGTCACGGCCCCAAGTTCACTGACTAATGTTTGCGTTCCGTGGCTCTAAACAAGATTTTGTTTGTGGCCTCATTTTGGTCTTTAATATTATTCATTTATTCATTACTTTTGAACTCCTGAAGGGCCCCCAAACCCACCCTAAACATAATGTCATGGCCTCACTTACACACACTCAGTATTAGAGATGTCCGATAATGGCTTTTTTGCCGATATCCGATATTCCGATATTGTCCAACTCTTAATTACCGATTCCGATATCAACCGATACCGATATATACAGTCGTGGAATTAACACATTATTATGCCTGATTTTGTTGTGATGCCCCGCTGGATGCATTAAACAATGTAACAAGGTTTTCCAAAATAAATCAACTCAAGTTATGGAAAAAAAATGCCAACATGGCACTGCCATATTTATTATTGAAGTCACAAAGTGCATTATTTTATTTTTTTAATGCCTCAAAACAGCAGCTTGGAATTTGGGACATGCTCTCCCTGAGAGAGCATGAGGAGGTTGGGGGGGCAGGGTTGAGGTGAGGGGGCTAGGGGGTAGCGGGGGTGTATATTGTAGCGTCCCGGAAGAGTTAGTGCTGCAAGGAGTTCTGGGTATTTGTTGTGTTGTGTTTATGTTGTGTTGCGGTGCGGATGTTCTCCCGAAATGTGTTTGTCATTCTTGTATGGTGTGGGTTCACAAGGATTTCAGTGCCTCTCGCAGGAAACTCCTTAATGTTCTCCGATTTTCACCCATACAATTATAATAAGGGCGTGCCATAATGGTGCAGTATTTGGCGCCCTCTACAATCTGTATTAACAGCGTGCCAGCCCAGCCCAGCCCAGCCCAGCCCAGCCCAGCCCAGCCCAGCCCAGCCCAGCCCAGCCCAGCCCAGCCCCTTGTTATACATTATGCATCTTCTGCTTGCACACGTACATGACAGCAAAGCATACTTGCTCAACAGCCACACAGGTTACACTGACGGTGGCCATATAAAACAACTTTAACACTCTTACTAATAATGCGCCACACTTTGAACCAAAACCAAACAAGAATGACAAACACATTTCGGGAGAACGTCTGCACCTTAACACAACATAAACACAACAGAACAAATACCCAGAATCCCATGCAGCCCTGACTCTTCCGGGCTACATTATACACCCCTGCTACCACTAAACCCCGCCCCCACCCCAACCCTGCTCCCTCACACATCAACCCCCCCTCTGTGTGTTGGTTGAGGTGGGCGGGGTTTGGTAGGGGGGTGTATAATGTAGCCCGGAAGAGTTACGGCTGCATGGGATTCTGGGTATTTGTTCTGTTGTGTTTATGTTGTGTTACGGTGCAGATGTTCTCCCGAAATGTGTTTGTCATTCTTGTTTGGTGTGGGTTCACAGTGTGACGCATTATTAGTAAGAGTGTTAAAGTTTTTTTTATACCGCCACCGTCAGTGTAACCTGTGTGGTTGTTGACCAAGTATGCCTTGCTGTCACCTACGTGAGCAAGCAGAAGCTTCATATAACGTGTAGCCGATCAGGCACGCTGGTTGTAGTGGGTGCTAAATCTGTACCATCACGGCACGCATGACGCTGCCAAGCGCCATTCATATAAAACCCGCGGGCCGCACTAACATTCAATTTTCATATTAAGGTGTGGGCCGCGTGTCTGAGACCCTTGCTTTATACATAGTACAAAGCAAAAAAAAACTTTGTATACAGTGTTATTTCATTTTAAATTTCAAAAAATGTTTGTGGCTCCCATTGTTTTCTTTAATTTGTGAAACTGGTCAAAATGGCTCTTTGACTGGTAAAGGTTGCCAACCCCTGACCTATCCTATCCTATCCTATCCTATTTTATAACTGAAATAAAAAAGAAAGCAAAACATCTTTACAAAGGATTGAACATGTGGCCCCCCTGGTGGTTGTGGCATAGAGTGTTAAAGTGACGGTCCGGCCCCTGGCTGCACACCTCATTCTGTCCTTGTTCCATCGGACGGTGCTGCGACATCAGAGCTCATAACAAAATACGGACATTTCTCCTCCCTCTTCCCGCCTATCACATTAATCGCAAACCATGCAAATGGCTTCAGCTTTGCCCCAGTCTTTCTAAAGGGTCTTTGAACACATCATGGACATGGAAGCCAATGAGACGGACAGGAGAAAAGCATCAAGCACATTGGGAGTAGCACCAGTGTGTGTGTGTGTGTGTGGCTTCCAGTAGAAGCTTGTAGGCAATGGGACACTTCCTCAAACATGTCCACACACACACACACACACACACACACACACACACACACACACACACACACACACACACACACCACACACACACACACACACACACACACACACGCATGGCGGCGCAGCATACCTCCAACAGAATGTTATTGTTACAGTGCCAGGGATGATGGCTGTCGTCAGCGTTTTGGCTGAAATGTGCTACCAGTGTGCTAGAATTCACAGGGTTTAGTGCATGTGTGTGAACACAGATGCACTTCACTATCACCTTATACGCCATTTCAATCCAGAGTCTGCGTCGGCCATCTTATTTCAGCAGTTTGGATCATGGATGGTGCACATATTTGCACGTTCGCATGTCCCTTAATGCAGTGTTTTTCAACCTTGTCTGAGCTAAGGCGCATTTTTTTCCATTGAAAAAAATCTCGAGGCACGCCACCAGCAGAAAACATTAAAAAATTAAATACAGCAGCCGATATTGACAGTAAAAAGTCGCAATTGTTGGATATGAATTCAAACCATAACCAACTATGGAGGTTGCCCTCCTGTGGGGTCTTCTGACACAAAGATCCTCTCGTGAGCCCGGTAGTCTGAGGTAACAAGTCTTCTATTTTCATACAGCAGTATGGTTTTGCTTTCCAGCAAAATGTCTCTCGGTCTCATGCATCTGCTCACCAGCAACTCCAACAACGTGTCTCGTTCCGGCTGCTGCTAATAAGGGCGACAGGTGATTAGATCACAAACCCCAGCTGGGCAATCTACTCACCTGCCGCCATACTTGCCAACCCTCCCGGATTTTCCGGGAGACTTCCGAAATTCAGCGCCTCTCCCGAAAACCTCCCGGGACAAATTATCTCCTGAAAATCTCCCGAAATTTAGGCGGACTCAGGTCCATGCGGACCTGAGTCCGCTTTCCCACAATATAAACGGTGTGCCTGCCCAATGACGTTATAACTGTAGAATGATCGAGGGCGAGTTCTTGGTTCCTTATGTGGGTTTATTGTTAGGCAGTTTCATTAACGTCCTCCCATCGCGGTAACAACACACAACAACAGCAGTCACGTTTTGGTCTACCGTAAAGCAGTTCGTCTGCAGTAAACAGCAATGTTGTGACACTCTTAAACAGGACAATACTGCCATCTAGTGCATCTGATGAAAGCACTTTTGTGCGTGCCACACCGCAATGCATCATCAGAGAGGATGTTCAGCATGGTTAGAAAAATAGTGACAGAGAATAGAACAAGGATGGACAATTCAACCCTTAACTCAACAAGTATATGTGTAAATAAATGAACACTGAAATTCAAGTATTTCTTTTATATATATATATATATATATATATATATATATATATATATATATATATATATATATACAATAAAAGAAATATATATTTATAGCTAGAATTCACTGAAAGTCAAGTATTTCTTATATATATATATATATATGAAATACTTGACTTGGTGAATTCTAGCTGTAAATATATTCCTCCCCTCTTAGCCACGCCCCCAACCACGCCCCTCCACCAACCCCCCCACCTCCCGAAATCGGAGGTCTCAAGGTTGGCAAGTATGTCTGCCGCTGGCTTCGAGGCGGGTCCTTACACACCCCACTCCGCGGCAGGTCCGCAGACCACGCCCCCCTCCACACCAACCATGCATCACTATAGCTCTTGTCTCAAAGCAGGTGTACTCTCACGACCTGTCACATCACGCCGTGACTTATTTGACGTTTTTTGGTGTTTTCCTGTGTGTGTTTTAGTTCTTGTCTTGCGCTCCTATTTTGTTGTTAATTGTCATGTCATGTACGAATGTACTTTGTGGACGCCGTCTGCTGCTCCACACGCTGTAAGTCTTTGCTGCTGTCCAGCATTCTGTTTTTGTTTACTTTGCAGCCAGTTCAGTTTTAGCTTCGTTTTGCATAGCCTTCCCTAAGCTTGAATGCCTTTTCTTAGCGGCACTTGCCTTTTGTTTATTATTGGTTTAAGCGTTAGATACCTTTTTACCTGCACGCTGAATCAATTTAAGTGGACCCCGACTTAAACAAGTTGAAAAACTTATTCGGGTGTTGCCATTTAGTGGTCAATTGTACGGAATATGTACTTCACTGTGCAATCTACTAATAAAAGTCTCAATCAATCAATCAATCAATCCCGCTGTGGTCTGCATATTGTGATCACGACAAACCATGCTCCCGACATCTACAAAGCAATTAGCTATGTGCTGCCACCTACCGATTTGGAAGAGTATTACACGGTTACTCTGCCGATCTCTAGACAGCACATTTGCGGATTGTAATTACTGGTTTGCAAAAAATATTTTTAACCCAATTAGGTGAAATTACATAATCTCCCACGGCACACCAGACAATATCTCACGCCATGGCACAGTGGTTGAAAAACACTGCCTTAATGAATGGTCACAGGAAGAAGCCCAACAACTGGGATTGTTGTCACTTCAAGAATCCGAATCAGTTTTGTTGGCCAAGGTAATGTTTGCTCATGTTTTTGATGGTGTCTGATAGTCCATGGGGAACATAAAACAACTAGGGTGCCACTCCCAACTAAAGTTAAAGTACCACTGATAGTCACACCTCATACTAGGTGTGGTGAAATTAACCTCTGCATTTGACCCATACCCTTTTTCAACCCCCTGGGAGGTGAGAGGAGCAGTGAGCAGCAGCGGTGGCTGCGCTCGTGAATCATTTTGGTGATTTAACCCCCAATTCCAACCCTTGATGCTGAGTGCCAAGCAGGGAGGTAATAAATGGTAAATGGGTTATACTTGTATAGCGCTTTTCTACCTTCAAGGTACTCAAAGCGCTTTGACACTATTTCCACATTCACCCATTCACACACACATGGCGGGAGCTGCCATGCAAGGCGCTAACCACAACCCATCAGGAGCAAGGGTGAAGTGTCTTGCTCAAGGACACAACGGACATGACAAGGTTGGTAGAAGGTGGGGATCGAACCAGGAACCCTCAGGTTTCTGGCACGGTCACTCTCCCAACTGCGCCACACCGTCCCCAATGGGTCCCATTTTTATAGTATTTGGTATGACTCTGTCTAGGTATGTATTTTATAATAATGTTTGTATATTTGGACATTTTCAAGGACAACTGCACTTTTTTTTTTTTTTTGTCTATCATTCACAATCATTATGTAAGACAAAACATGTTCTTTTTTTTAATGCACTCTAAATAGTAAATAAATGTGATCAAAAAGTCCACTTACGATGGAGCCTATAGGATTCTGCCTATAACGCCCATCAAACACCTCTTTTAAGGTTGTATATACTTGCTGTAAGTATATATGTAATGTAGTTAATGAGCACATTTATAATAACACTTAATATTTACGTATTTTAACTATTTTAAGCATACACGGCGCATTCATTTAACAAATGCATCAAACCGTTAGTTTTTTTTCATTTTTTTTAAACAATATCGCAAACTTCATGAGAGCCAACCAACATACTAAAACATCACTTACTGTACAAGGTCTGCTGTCAAAAAGGATGTCGACTGATAGAATCTTGTTATATTCCCGTTTCGATGAAGAATGACTCACAATCCCCGTGGAGAAAAGTGGGGTGGAACCGAGCATCTTTTCGTGTCGTTCTCGCCATTTTACGGGTCTAAATTGGCTGTCAAAGTGTACCAACTCGTCGGAATACATCCTCATCCTGCTACTATCCAGGTGAGAGGTATAATTTACGATCGAGAATAAACTTCCACGAGCAAGAAAGTGAGGAAGCAGATCATCAGTCGATGACATCAACATAGGCACACACGCCAGTGATCACGGCGCCGCAATAGTTTGTCTGCGTTAGCGCATATAATAACAATATCATTATTACTTGGTTAATGTTCAAGTCACGAAATGTAAATGGAGTATTGTTGCCGCTTTTTGGAAGTTTTTTTATTCGTTTTTTTGGGTGCATGGAATCGATGACCTCCCATTGACTCCGTTGTAAGCTGACTTTTATTTATGGTTATTTACGAGTTAGAATGCAAAAAAAAAAAAATCATCTTTCATAATGATTGTGAACGATAGGCAAAATGCCAAAAAAAAAAGTGTAGTTCCCCTTTTAACACTAAAGCCACATTTTGGTGTAGCTGGTTAAAAAACAAATTTATTGCTATTTATAAGCTTCTGTGGAAAAGGGGAGTAGCCCCACCCACAAACCGCTTGCCTATACCACAGAAAAAGGGACACATTTGTAATGGTTTAGTTTATCTTAAGCATGGCACCACAATTATGATCAGAAAGATTTGATTTGGATTTTGATTTGGATTTTTATTAAGGATCCCCATTAGCTGGTTTCCTCAACAATCCACTAGTCTTCCTGGTGTCCACAATTCAATACATTTACAAGTAAAAGCATTTAATTATAACTACACAATACAGAAAAAAAAATAAATAAATAAAAGCCTCAATAAGAAAACAAGCAAACAATTTACAGTCACAGAATAATAATTACCATATATATATAACTACACAATATAAAACCAAACAAATCATCAGAGGCACATGTTTACAGTTGCTCAATTCAGTCTGCCCAAAAAGGAGTAGGAAGAAGCAGTTTGTTTACTCCTACCAGTTTTTCAGAGTCTGTTCACTTCTCGTTTTGAACATTTTGATATGGATATTAAAGAATGAACAAATTACTTAGTGCTTGATCTATTAAAACAGGGGTGTCCAAACTACGGCCCGCAGGCCATATGCGGCCCGCCGGAGACTTCAATTTGGCCCGTGAGACGTCATAAGGAAGATTAGGAAAATTTAAAAGTATTTTAAAGGGGAACATTATCACAATTTCAGAAGGGTTAAAACCATTAAAAATCAGTTCCCAGTGGCTTATTTTATTTTTCAAAGTTTTTTTCAAAATTTTACCCATCACGCAATATCCCTAAAAAAAAGCTTCAAAGTGCCTGATTTTAACCATCGTTATATACACCCGTCCATTTTCCTGTGACGTCACACAGTGATGCCAATACAAACAAACATGGCGCATAGAACAGCAAGGTATAGCGACATTAGCACGGATTCAGACTCGGATTTCAACGGCTTAAGCGATTCAACAGATTACGCATGTATTGAAACGGATGGTTGTAGTGTGGAGGCAGGTAGCGAAAACGAAATTGAAGAAGAAACTGAAGCTATTGAGCCATATCGGTTTGAACCGTATGCAAGCGAAACTGACGAAAACGACACGACAGCCAGCGACACGGGAGAAAGCGAGGACGAATTTGGCGATCGCCTTCTAACCAACGATTGGTATGTGTTTGTTTGGCATTAAAGGAAACTAACAACTATGAACTAGGTTTACAGCATATGAAATACATTTGGCAACAACATGCACTTTGAGAGTGTAGACAGCCCATTTTAAATGTTTTTAAGCTAAATTATTGGTAAACACAGTTTATGTATAATAATTTACGTAAAACCGCGAGTAATGAATAAAGTTTTCATCAATCAATATATTCTGTAGACATACCCTCATCCGCTCTCTTGTCCTGGAAGCTGATCTGTCCAGTTTTGGAGTTGATGTCAGCATCTGCTTTGAGTGTCGCAGGATATCCACACATTCTTGCCATCTTTGTCGTAGCATAGCTTTCGTCGGTAAAGTGTGCGGAACAAACGACTGACCATTTCGTCGGCTTTCCTCACAGCCTCGTATTTTGAACAAATTTCGTCCAATTTCTTGCCACTTTCACATCTTTGGGCCACTGGTGCAACTTGAATCCGTCCCTGTTCGTGTTGTTACACCCTCCGACAACACACCGACGAGGCATGATGTCTCCAAGGTACGAAAAACAGTCGGAAAAACGGAAAATAACAGAGCTGATTTGATTCGGTGTTTGTAATGTGTTTGACGTTGTGACGTCATCGCTCCGAGAGCGAATAATAGAAAGGCGTTTAATTCGCCAAAATTCACCCATTTAGAGTTGGGAAATCAGTTAAAAAAATATATGGTCTTTTTTCTGCAACATCAAGGTATATATTGACGCTTACATAGGTCTGGTGATAATGTTCCCCTTTAAAAGTTATTTAAAATGCTGCTGTTTTGTCGCTATCTTGTGGATTTCAAATTCCTTAACCATTTTTAAAAAGTGTTTTAAGCTACATTTATTGCGACGTTATGCTTAGTATATCTAGCACACCTCTTATGGTTGAGGAATTCACATTAGTCGCATATTGTTGGTCTATACCTCTATATGTATGATGGTATTATCGCAGATCTTCAAGATGCAACTGTGGAGGGGGGGCGTGGCCTGCGGCGAAGCGGGGTGTGCCAGGACCGGCTTCGAAAAATCAGCGACAGTCTCTCTGTTAAAAGGCAGCAGCCGGGAGGAGAGGGGTTTTTGGAGTGGGAGTTGGAGCTGGAGGAGAGTTGGAACGAGAGCGAGAGAAAAAAGACAATTGCTGAAAAGCCACAAAAAGACTTTATTTGAAAAAAATTAAACGTTGTGAACCTGAATCCTGCTCTAATGATGATGATTGGTGGGCCGAAGAACCCCCTGGAGGGCAACTTCCACAGCAACCTTTTAATTATATTTGAATAATAGGATATTGGGACTGTTTTGGTGGATTTAAAGATTCCTTTTTTATTTATAAATGAAATAATAGATGGGTTTTTGGTGGGTAGATTCTGAAATGTATTGTATTGTATTTTGTTTATTATATGATTATGTATATTTTAACTGTGGGTCCCTGTCCATAAGCTGTGTGCTTCTAGGGATGACCTTTTTGCAGAACGGACTCTGATATTAACAAAAGAAACAATAATGAAATACCAAACTATGTCTGTCTGTAAATAAATAAGAGTAATTCAGGCCTATGACCACTTATTAATCTAATAGACAAATAAGGGTCTGATTGCATTGACATTGATATTATTCTTTAATGGTATTTTTTCAGTTTCAGTTGATTTTGGGTGATTATATAAAACGGTTTTAAAAATGGACCATTGCCTATGGCGACATTTTTCAAAACGGGGTCTCGCATAGGGCGCTGTTAAAGAGGAACATTATCACAATTTCAGAAGGGTTAAAACCATTAAAAATCAGTTCCCAGTGGCTTATTTTTTTTATTTATTTATTTTTTCAAAATTTTACCCATCACGCAATATCCCTAAAAAAAGCTTCAAAGTGCCTGATTTTAACCATCGTTATATACACCCGTCCATTTTCCTGTGACGTCACATAGTGAAGCCAACACAAACAAACATGGCGGAAAGAACAGCAAGCTATAGCGACATTAGCTCGGATTCAGACTCGGATTTCAGCGGCTTAAGCGATTCAACAGATTACGCATGTATTGAAACGGATGGTTGTAGTGTGGAGGCAGGTAGCGAAAATGAAATTGAAGAAGAAACTGAAGCTATTGAGCCATATCGGTTTGAACCGTATGCAAGCGAAACTGACGAAAACGACACGACAGCCAGCGACACGGGAGAAAGCGAGGACGAATTCGGCGATCGCCTTCTAACCAACGATTGGTATGTGTTTGTTTGGCATTAAAGGAAACTAACAACTATGAACTAGGTTTACAGCATATGAAATACATTTGGCAACAACATGCACTTTGAGAGTGCAGACAGCCCATTTCAGCATTTAAATGTTTTTAAGCTAAATTATTGGTAAACACAGTTTATGTATAATAATTTACGTAAAACCGCGAGTAATGAATAAAGTTTTCATCAATTAATATATTCTGTAGACATACCCTCATCCGCTCTCTTTTCCTGAAAGCTGATCTGTCCAGTTGTGGAGTTGATGTCAGCATCTGCTTTAAGTGTCGCAGGATATCCACACATTCTTGCCATCTCTGTCGTAGCATAGCTTTCGTCGGTAAAGTGTGCGGAACAAACAACCGACCATTTTCGTCAGCTTTCCCCACACCCTCTTATTTTGAACAAATTTCGTCCAATTTCTTGCCACTTTTGCATCTTTGGGCCACTGGTGCAACTTGAATCCGTCCCTGTTCGTGTTGTTACACCCTCCGACAACACACCGACGAAAGTGAGAAAATGGCGGATTGCTTCCCGATGTGACGTCACAACGAGAGCGAATAATAGAAAGGCATTTAATTCGCCAAAATTCACCCATTTAGAGTTCGGAAATCGGTTAAAAAAATATATGGTCTTTTTTCTGTAACATCAAGGTATATATTGACGCTTACATAGGTCTGGTGATAATGTTCCCCTTTAAAGCTAGAACCCTAATACAGTACTTTATTTGAATATTATTTATATCATGTTTTCAAACGTAAACGTTGTCCGTTGCTCTGCGTTGACCCACTGGCTATTTTGTCAGCTCGGTTCCAGTTGGTCAGGTGAGACCAAGGGTGAGCGAGTTGTGTATCAAACGTGTTGCCGCGGGATGCTCGGTGATTTATGAGCTGTGGACTTCATTGTTAAACACTTGTCGGCTTATCTGTGTGACGAGTGGGTTTGGCAGTCCATCTCCTCGTCTCTCAACGGATAATTCCACATATGTCAATGAAGACAGTGAGAACTTTTTTTTTTCCTTGTGTGTGTGTGTGTGTGTGTGTGTGTGTGTGTGTGTGTGTGTGTGTGTGTGTGTGTGTGTGTGTGTCCTCTCGTGCCCTCACTGCTCATCCCTGTAATGGGTTAGGGTTATCAGTGCAGATCACAAGTCACCTCTATTGAGAAAAAAATAAAGGCCAGATAGGAGTGTTTTTCCCATATCTCTGCAAAAGATTGCATGATAACATTTTTGGCTAATGGGAGGAAAAAAGGTCCTGGCATTTATGTCTTCACAAGTCATTATTTCAAACTTTTTAAGAGGCTTTCCTCGTCTCGGGCCAACTCGACATTGCAGGCTGCCATAAAAATATAGTTGCTGATTATCTTTTTTTATTGTCCAAGAAAGCTCAGTTTAGATAAAAGCTCACTTATGAAATGCACATGGCCTTTTGAAGTGATCTCAAACCAGATAAGTGTTTAAATGCGATGTAAACACACATTATACAGGTTTATATGAAGCCTTTTCTGGGTCTTGTATGACGATAAGAATTATTTAAAGTACTTGTCTTGGTACCTAAAAACCCTGAATAATATATTTTTTCTCAACTGTAATGCATTAATGACTTGCAAACATGCTCAAATAACACATTCCTTATGGTTAAATAGTCTCAACTAGAGATGTCCGATAATATCGGCCGATAAATGCGTTAAAATGTAATATTGGAAATTATCTGTATCGTTTTTTTTTTTTTTTTTAATTAAATCAACATAAAAAAACACAAGAAACACTTACAATTAGTGCACCAACCCAAAAAACCTCCCTCCCCCATTTACACTCATTCACACAAAAGGGTTGTTTCTTTCTGTTATTAATATTCTGGTTCCTACATTATATATCAATATACATCAATACAGTCTGCAAATGATACAGTCCGTAAGCACACATGATTGTGCGTGTTGCTGGTCCACTAATAGTAATAACATCCATCCATCCATCTTCTTCCGCTTATCCGACGTCGGGTCGCGGGGGCAGCAGCTTAAGCAGGGAAGCCCAGACTTCCCTCTCCCCAGCCACTTCGTCCAGCTCCTCCCGGGGGATCCCGAGGCGTTCCCAGGCCAGCCGGGCAAGCTAGTTTTCCCAGCGTGTCCTGGGTCTTCCCCGTGGCCTCCTACCGGTCGGACGTGCCCGAAACACCTTCCTAGGGAGGCGTTCGGGTGGCATCCTGACCAGATGCCCGAACCACCTCATCTGGCTCCTCTCGATGTGGAGGAGCAGCGGCTTTACTTTGAGCTCCCCCCGAATGACAGAGCTTCTCACCCTATCTCTAAGGGAGAGCCCCGCCACTCGGCGAAGGAAACTCATTTCGGCCGCTTGTACCCGTGATCTTGTCCTTTCGGTCATGACCCAAAGCTCATGACCATAGGTGAGGATGGAAACGTAGATCGATCGGTAAATCGAGAGCTTTGCCTTCCGGCTCAGCTCCTTCTTCACCACAACGGATCGATACAGCGTACGCATTACTGAAGACGCCACACCGATCCGCCTGTCGATCTCACAATCCACTCTTCCCCCACTCGTGAACAAGACTCCGAGGTACTTGAACTCCTCCACTTGGGGCAAGATCTCCTCCCCAACCCGGAGATGGCACTCCACCCTTTTCCGGGAGAGAACCATGGACTCGGACTTGGAGGTGCTGATTCCCATCCCAGTCGCTTCACACTCGGCTGCGAACCGATCCAGTGAGAGCTGAAGATCTTGGCCGGAGGAAGCCATCAGGACCACATCATCTGCAAATAGCAGAGACCTAATCCTGCAGCCACCAAACCAGATCCCCTCAACGCCCTGACTGCGCCTAGAAATTCTGTCCATAAAGGTTATGAACAGAATCGGTGACAAAGGGCAGCCTTGGCGGAGTCCAACCCTCACTGGAAACGTGTCTGACTTACTGCCGGGAATGCGGACCAAGCTCTGACACTGATTATACAGGGAGCGAACTGCCACAAGAAGACAGTCCGTTACCCCATACTCTCTGAGCACTCCCCACAGGACTTCCCGGGGTACACGGTCGAATGCCTTCTCCAAGTCCACAAAGCACATGTAAACTAGTTGGGCAAACTCCCATGCACCCTCAAGGACCCTGCCGAGAGTATAGAGCTGGTCCACAGTTCCACGACCAGGACGAAAACCACACTGTTCCTCCTGAATCCGAGGTTCGACTATCCGGCGTAGCCTCCTCTCCAGTACACCTGAATAGACCTTACCGGGAAGGCTGAGGAGTGTGATCCCACGATAGTTGGAACACACCCTCCGGTTCCCCTTCTTAAAGAGAGGAACCACCACCCCGGTCTGCCAATCCAGAGGTACCGCCCCCGATGTCCACGCGATGTTGCAGAGTCTTGTCAACCAAGACAGCCCCACAACATCCAGAGCCTTAAGGAACTCCGGGCGGATCTCATCCACCCCCGGGGCCTTGCCACCGAGGAGCTTTTTAACTACCTCGGCAACCTCAACCCCAGAAATAGGAGAGCCCACCACAGATTCCCCAGGCCCTGCTTCCTCATAGGAAGACGTGCTGGTAGGATTGAGGAGGTCTTCGAAGTATTCCCTCCACCGATCCACAACTTCCGCAGTCGAGGTCAGCAGAGCACCATCCTCACCATACACGGTGTTGACACTGCACTGCTTCCCCTTCCTGAGGCGGCGGTTGGTGGTCCAGAATTGCTTCGAAGCCGTCCGGAAGTCTTTTTCCATGGCCTCCCCGAACTCCTCCCATGTCCGAGTTTTTGCCTCCGCGACCGCTGAAGCCGCACACCGCTTGGCCTGTCGGTACCTGTCTGCTGCCTCAGGAGTCCCATGAGCCAAAAGAACCCGATAGGACTCCTTCTTCAGCCTGACGGCATCCCTCACCGCCGGTGTCCACCAACGGGTTCTAGGATTACCGCCACGACAGGCACCAACTACCTTGCGGCCACAGCTCCAATCGGCCGCCTCGACAACAGAGGTACGGAACATCGTCCACTCGGACTCAATGTCCAGCACCTCCCTCGTGACATGTTCAAAGTTCTTCCGGAGGTGGGAATTGAAACTCTCTCTGACAGGAGACTCTGCCAGGCGTTCCCAGCAAACCCTCACAATGCGTTTGGGCCTGCCAGGTCTGTCCGGCATCCTCCCCCACCATCGCAGCCAACTCACCACCAGGTGGTGATCGGTAGAAAGCTCCGCCCCTCTCTTCACCCGAGTGTCCAAAACATGAGACCGCAAATCCGATGACACAACTACAAAGTCGATCATGGAACTGCGGCCTAGGGTGTCCTGGTGCCAAGTGCACATATGAACACCCTTATGTTTGAACATGGTGTTTGTTATCGACAATCTGTGACGAGCACAAAAGTCCAATAACAGAACACCACTCGGGTTCAGATCCGGGCGACCATTCTTCCCAATCACACCTCTCCAGGTTTCACTGTCGCTGCCAACATGAGCGTTGAAGTCCCCCAGTAGAACGAGGGAATCACCCGGGGGAGCACTCTCCAGTACTCCCTCGAGTGAATCCAAAAAGGGTGGGTACTCTGAGCTGCCGTTTGGCGCGTAAACGCAAACAACAGTCAGGACCCGTCCCCCCACCCGAAGGCGGAGGGAAGCTACCCTCTCGTCCACCGGGTTGAACTCCAACGTGCAGGCTTTGAGCCGAGGGGCAAAAAGAATTGCCACCCCAGCCCGTCGCCTCTCACTGCCGGTAACGCCAGAGTGGAAGAGAGTCCAGCACCTCTCAAGAGAAGTGGTTCCAGAGCCCTTGCTGTGCGTCGAAGTGAGTCCGACTATATCTAGCCGGAACTTCTCCACCTCGCGCACTGGCTCAGGCTCTTTCCCCCCCAGCGAAGTGACGTTCCACGTCCCAAGAGCCAGCTTATGTAGCCGAGGATCGGACCGCCAATTGCCCTGCCCTCGGCTGCCGCCCAGCTCACACTGCACCCGACCTCTATGGCCCCTGCTATGGGTGGTGAGCCCATTGGAGGGGGGGACCCACGTTGCCTCTTCGGGCTGTGCCCGGCCGGGCCCCATGGGGACAGGCCCGGCCACCAGGCGCTCGCCATCGTGCCCCACCTCCGGGCCTGGCTCCAGAGGGGGGCCCCGGTGACCCGCGTCCGGGCGAGGGAAATCTGGGTCCTTTGTTTGTGTTCTTCATCGAGGTCTTCGAGCTGCTCTTTGTCTGATCCCTCACCTAGGACCAGTTTGCCTTGGGAGACCCTACCAGGGGGCATAGAAACCCCCGGACAACATAGCTCCTAGGATCATTGGGACACGCAAACTCCTCTACCACGTTAAGGTGGCAGCTCAGAGAGGAGTAGTAATAACATTTAACAGTTAATTTGACTAATTTTCTTTAATTACTAGTTTCTATGTAACTGTTTTTATATTGTTTTACTTTCTTTTTTATTCAAGAAAATGTATTTAATTTATTTATCTTATTTTATTTATTTTTTTAAAAAGTACCTTATCTTCACCATACGTGGTTGTCCAAATTAGGCATAATAATGTGTTAATTCCACGACTGCATATATCGGTTGATATCGGCATCGGTTGATATCGGTATCGGTAATTAAAGGGTTGGACAATATCAGAATATCGAATATCGGCAAAAAGCCATTAATCAGACATCCCTAGTCTCAACTATCAACTCTTATGGAACTTTTTTACAGAATCAAACATTCACTATCTATTTTTAAGGCAGAATTTTGCAAGAACAAAAAAAGTTTTACTTTTATTATGTTTTGATTGATTGACAACTTCATTAATCAATCAAAAGAGCTTTGTAATTTTCCTTGAATTAAGTCATAATAATTGGAGGAGAAAATGTTTTCTTTTTCATTAATAAAAGGGATAGTAAAGCCACAATATAAGAAGGAAAAGGTTGTAATTTTACAAAAAAAATAAGTAAGAAAAGCCTTTTTTACAACAATTATGTCATAATGAAAAAATAAATAAATTAAGTGCCAAGTTAGGAATGAAAAATACATAAACAAAAGTAAAACATTCCACAATAAAAAAGGGTGATTTTTTTTTTTAGAATTATATTTAAAGAAAAACTTCTAATTTTAGGAGAATAAATTCATTATATTACAAAAATGTATACATACTGATGTAAACACACATTATACTGGCGTATATGAAGCGTTTTCTGGGTCTTGTATGACGATAAGAATTATTTTAAAGTACTTGTTTAGGTACCTAAAGACCCTGAATAATACATTTAAAAAAAATTGTCAACTGTAATGCATGAATGACTCGCAAACATGCTCAAATAACACATTCCTTATGGTTAAATAGTCTCAAAATATCAACTCTTATGGAACTTTTTTACAGAATCAAACATTCACTATCTATTTTTAAGGCAGAATTTTGCAAGAACCAAAAAAGTTCTACTTTTACAATATATTACGTTTTGATTGATTTACAACTTAAATAATCAATCCAATAGCTTTGTAATATTCCTTGAATTAAGTCATAATAATTGGAGGAAAAAACTTGTGATTTTGCATTAATAAAGGGGATTGTAAAACCACAATATAAGAAGGAAAAGGTTGTCACTTTACAAAAAATAAGTTATAATTTAAGAACAGAAAAGCCTTTTTTTTTACAGCAAGTATGTCGTAATGAAAAAATAAATTAATTAAATGCCAAGTTAGGAATGATACATTCATAAATAGAGTAAAACATACCACAATTAAAAAGGTAGATTTTTTTTAAAATTAAGTCGTTATATTTATAGAAAAACTTAAAATTTTAGGAGAATAAATTAATTGTATTACAAAAATGTTTACATACTGATGTAAACACAGATTATACAGGTTTATATCAAGCGTTTTCTGGGTCTTGTATGATAATAAGAATTATGTAAAGTACTTGTCTAGGTACCTAAAGACCCTGAATAATACCTTTTAAAAAAAATTGTCAACTGTAATGTATGAATGACTCGCAAACATGCTCAAATAACACATTCCTTATGGTTAAATAGTCTTAAAATATCGACTCTTATGGAACTTTTTTACAGAATCAAACATTCACTATCTATTTTTAAGGCAGAATTTTGCAATAACAAAAACAAGTTTAACTTTTAGAATATATTACATTTTGATTGATTTACAACTTCATTAATCAATCAAAATAGCTTTGCAATTTTTCTTGAATTAAGTCTATTATACGTAATTGGAAAACATTTTTTTTGCATTAATAAAGGGGATAGTAAAGCCACAATATAATAAGGAAAAGGTTGTCATTTTACAAAAAAGAAGTTATAATTTAAGAACAGAAAAGCCTTTTTTACAACAATTATGTCGTAATGAAAACGAAATTAATTAAGTGCCAAGTTAGGAATAATAAATTCCTTAAAAAAAAGTAAAACATAGTAAAAAAGGGTGAAAGTTTGGAGAATGAAGTCATTATATTAATATAATGAATTAAATTCATTATATTACAAAAATTTATATATACGAGTGTTGTCCCAAAACCAATATTTTGGTATCCGTACCAAAATGTATTTAGATACTTTTCGATACTTTTCTAAATAAACAGGACCACAAAAATTGCATTAATGGCTTTATTTTAACAAAAACATCTTACGGTACATTAAACATATGTTTCTTATTGCACATTTGTCCTTAAATAAAATAGTGAACATACAAGACAACTTGTCTTTTATTAGTAAGCAAACAAAGGCTCATAATTTAGTCTGCTGACATATGCAGTAACATATTGTGTCATTTATCATTCTATTATTTTGTCAAAATTATTAAGAACAAGTGGTAGAAAATGTATTATTAATCTACTTGTTCATTTACTGTTAGTATGTGCTTACTTTAACTTTTAACATGTTCTATCTACACTTCTGTTAAAATGTAATAATCACTTATTCTTCTGTTGTTTGATACTTTACATTAGTTTTGGATGATACCACAAATTTGGGTATCAATCTGATACCAAGTAGTTACAGGATCATACATTGGTCGTATTCAAAGTCCTCATGTGTCCAGGGATGTATTTTCTGAGTTTATAAACATAATATGAATTTTTTTTTAAACTAAAAAAGATTAAAAGTGATGCTAAAAAAGATCAATACAATCATAGTAGTGTCAAATAGATACGTTCCTGGACTTGGTATCATTACAGTGGATGTTAGGTGTAGATCCACCAATGCCGTTTATTTATATTGTGACGCCGGTGAGCTACGGTGTGTAGTGAAGCATGTTTAGCTGTTCCTCGTCCTGCATTGATGATACTTGTAAGAAACATACTTTATTTGTCGCCATGGAGGCGAGGATTAGTGATTTAGAAGTTGCTAAAACACTGCCGACTGCGGATGGACTTTAACCGCTAGCTAGCTAGCCATGTCTCTTTTTAGAGGGCGGCATAGTACTGAATATGATTAATTAGTATCGCGGTACTATACCAATACCGGTATACCGTACAACCCTAATACATACTGTGACTGTGTCCATGTGTCATGATCCATGTCCCAGATCATGTTTTATGTTCTGTTAGTTTTGGACTTCATAGTTCCTGTTTTTTGTGCACCCTTGTTTGTTTTAGTTACCGTGGTTACTTATTATTTCCACCTGCCTCTGATTAGTGTTCGCCCGCTCACCTGCTGCCCGAGCACTAATCAGAGGCATTATTTAAACCTGCCTTGTCCTCCAGTCAGGGCTGGAGTATTGTTTGTTGTATGCTGTGGACTCCCTGTTTCATGCAATGCTCTGTTCATAGTTGTTTTCTGGAGATACCATAGTTCATGCTGATGATTTCATGCTTTGTTCATGCTGCTCGTGCCTTGCCAAGTACGTTTTGTTTATTTATGCCACAGTTAGCGACTTTTTGTTTCATGTCCATAGTTCAGGCTAAGTGTTAGCTTTTGTTTCCTGCGTTAAGTTGTGTCTTCGCCTTGTGCGCCTTTTTGTTTTCACCTTTTTTTGAACATTAAAACCATGTTTTCTTGTACACCGCCTGTCATCTCTGCATCTTGGGGTTCGTCACCTCCACATCATGACACCATGCAATATGCAGATTGTTGATGACAATGTTAAGTTGCACTTTGTACTTTTTAATTTGAGAAAAATAAAACTGTAATATAACAAGAAAACAGTCATAATATTTTAAGGGAACTAAGTTTTAAGTATAAAACGTTATAGTGGTGGAACGGTTCACAAAATTCACATTTCAGACTCTATTAACTTTTATTTTCACAAATTTCAATTGGGTTCGGTGCACATTGTTCTTAGAATACCCCATAATTCACTGTTACCATTTGTATTTGATCAATTATGTCATGTATGGTATTAGTTACAGAGCTGCCAACATTTGCTGTCCACTAGATCTCCTTCCATGCACGTTTGTGTAAACTGTATACTTAGCTTTCTGGAAATGTGGCACCCAAAGCAATTTAGTTGAATACCTCTGTCTACACACACTCCAAACCGAGAAAAAAAAGGAAAAACATATGATCCGAATGACATGCCAAATCAGGTCAGCTGAACGATTCATACTTTTTTTTCCTAAACCCTTCCATCCCTACTTCGGTGTTTTTCAACCTTTTTTGAGTCAAGGCACATTTTTTGCGTTGAATAAATCCGAAGGCACACCACCAGCAGACGTCATTAAAAAACGAAACTCAGTTGACAGTAAAAAGTCGTTGTCACAATTGTTGGATATGACTTTAAACCATAACCATCATGCATCACTATAGCTCTTGTCTCAAAGTAGGTGTACTTTCACCACCTGTCACATCACGCCCTGACTTATTTGGAGTTTATTGCTGTTTTCCTGTGTATTGTTGTAGTTTTTGTCTTGCGCTCCTATTTTAATGGCTTTTTCTCTTTTTTTGGTATTTTCCTGTAGCAGTTTCATGTCTTCCTTTGAGCTATATTTACCGCATCTACTTTGTTTTAGCAATCAAGAAGATTTTGGTTGTTTTTATCCTTCATTGTGGGGACATTGTTGATTGTCATGTCATGTTCGGATGTACTTTGTGGACGCCGTCTTTGCGCCACAGTAAGTCTTTGCTGTCGTCCAGCATTCTGTTTTTGTTTACTTTGCATCCAGTTCAGTTTTAGTTTTGTTCTGCATAGCCATCCGTAAGCTTCAATACCTTTTCTTCGGGGCACTAACCTTTTGTTTATTTTTGGTTTAAGCATTAGCTACCTTTTTACCTTCACACTGCCTCCCGCTGTTCCCGACATCTACAAAGCAATTAGCTACCGGCTACCACCTACCACCGACACTCAACAACAACACATCATTTGCAGACTATAATTACTGGTTTGCAAAAAATATTTTTAACCCAAATAGGTGAAATTAGATAATCTCCCACAGCACACCAGACTGTATCTCACGGCACGCTAGTGTGCCGCAGCATAGTAGTTGAAAAACACTGCCCTACTGTATACTGTTCCCTAGAAGAAGGGCTTATTTCATAGTGCCAGTGCAAGTGAAACCATGCAATGTTGCAGCTCGTGACAAGCTTGCTGGTCCGCCTGCAGGATGTTAATTGAATTTAATACAAAACAATGTTTGAGTTAGTTTGATTTGCTCTTTGAGCAGGATCGGCTATGTCTAAACACTTAACTCTTATGTACACAATTTGAATTGCTCTCCCACCCATAAAAAAAAAAAAAAGGCCATCCAGTTTTCGTCAAAAGCTCAACCTGACGTTCACTTGGAGGGAAAACATGAGGCAGGTTTCCAACAAATTTCAGCCGCGGCCTTTTAATCTCTTGATCAAAGAACATTCACATTTTATTTCTTTCTATAAAACATTGTTTGACTTTTATTTAGGTTCCAGCATACTTGGCCTCACTAATGTCTCCTAACATGTTCGATTTGTGACCACTTGGGCAAGATTATTCTGCACGATAATCTGTCTTTAAACTTCGCAATAACTTTATTAGCGGCTTGAACAAGCAGCACGTACAATAAATGGCATGTACAAAAAATCTGCCTTTGAATGACAGTAATGCTCCATTTTTATAGTCACCATCAGATAGGTATTAATTAGGGCTGACAAAGTTAACACAAAACATTATTGCATCTATAAACACAGATTAATTGTGCAATTTAATTTGGGTCCTTTGCTTTAAACTTGCATTATCTGAAAGGTGGAGCAGGTTATACAGTCGGTGATCATGAGGTCAACGCATAGGTCAGTGCAAAGATAAGTTTCACATAAATGTCTCTTCAAAATATACCCAGACAGGACTTTGGATACCAATTGACTATATGTGTTGAACAAATAAATGACATGCATTCAAGTAAAACACTTAAAATATATTCCTGTTTGATATTCTGACAATGACATTTCATTGGTGTCAAAATACTGTGGTCTTTTTTAAAGGTATTTTAAATTATACACACATCTAACTTACTAAGATTGTTGTGATTAATCAAAAATGCAAGTGTGATTAATCTGATTGATAAATTAATCGTTTGACAACACTATCAATCAATAAATCAATCAATCAATGTTTATTTATATAGCCCTAAATCACAAGTGTCTCAAAGGGCTTCACAAGCCACAATGACATCCTCGGTACAGAGCCCACATAAGGGCAAGGAAAAACTCACCCCAGTGGGACGTTGATGTGAATGACTATGAGAAACCTTGGAGAGGACCGCATATGTGGGTAACCCCCCCCCCCCCCTCTAGGGGAGACCGAATGCAATGGATGTCGAGTGGGTCTAACATAATATTGTGAGAGTCCAGTCCATAGTGGATCCAACATAATAGTAAGAGTCCAGTCCATAGTGGGGCCAGCAGGAAACCATCCTGAGCGGAGACGGGTCAGCAGCGCAGAGATGTTCCCAACCGATGCACAGGCGAGCGGTCCACCCCGGGTCCTGACTCTGGACAGCCAGCACTTCATCCATGGCCACCGGACCTGTGTCTCCCCCTCCACAAGGGATAGGGGGAGCAGAGGAGAAAAGAAAAGAAACGGCAGATCAACTGGTCTATTACCGTATTTTCGTATAAAGAGCATATTTTTTTTTTTTTTTTTCTAAATGTAAAAGACTTCCTTGTGGTCTACATAACATGTAATGGTGGTTATTTGGTCAAAATGTTGCATAGATTATGTTTTACAGACCATCTTCAAGCCGCTTTCTGACAGTCGCTTCAGGATGCACCGTTTTGTGGGCGGTCTTATTTACGTGGCTCACCTTCGACAGCGTCTTTTCCCCGTCATCTTTGTTGTAGCGGTGTAGCGTGCAAGGACGGGAGTGGAAGAAGTGTCAAAAGATGGAGCTAACTGTTTTTATGACATTCAGACTTTACTTAAATCAGTGCAATAATAACGCCGGAAATGTGTTCCGTGAAAAAACGTCCGACCGGAACTCTCTAATAACTAAAGTTCCTTGGGTGTATAATATAAACTCACCACACCGGTATGTTTTAGCGCTTTCATGGCGAGTTTACTGACAGATATAAGTAAGAACTTTACACTACTTTATATTAGAAATGGCAACATCGAAGGATGAATGTCCCATAACAAGCAGATAGAGAAAAAGAAGAAGCTTATTGACCACGGTGTCGTCACCAACTACAAAGGCGGATGCACGCAAATTTTCAGAGCTTATGCAGATCCCAAATACAGATCAGCAGGTACCAGAAGGTAAGAAAAGTTGCTTTTGCATAATACTGCGAAACAAAACGCCAGATAATATATCTTACCTTATACACACACCATAATAATACTCGTATGTTGAAGCACAGTACAATCCATCAAGCGGTGCGGCTTCATAGCTTACCAAAGTTGCACTAAAACATTTTGATGGATTTTTGAGAACCGTGTGTAATGTGGTGTTGTTTATTTGAGTCATATTGCAGTCTACACGTATCTCTTATGTGTGACTGCCATCTACTGGTCACATTTATCATTTCACCGTGTGCCAATTAAAATAGCTTCAAGGTCGGTAAGCACAACCGACATCATTCCGTACATTAGGCGCACCGGGTTATAAGGCGCACTGTCGAGTTTTGAGAAAATGAAAGGATTTTAAGTGCGCCTTATAGTCCGAAAAATACGGTAATACAAGAATATGTTCATGATTGCGGTTGTGGCTTGTAATGGTGTACGTCTCTACTGCAGCACACTGGGAAATGTTTGTTATTTGGGGATTTTTCGAATGTGACTAAATAAAGTAACCAAATATTAGCTAATTATGAACATATTTTAATTGTCAAAATTGACAATTACTAAATATCAATTTGTTCAACTTTTATTTTGAAAAGGATCATTTTATTACACTCTGTAGGATTTTATTGCTCATATATATGTTATTTTCTATATATATATGTATATATATATATATATATGTATATATATATATATATATATATCTTCTCATTCAATGCGTTTTCTTTATTTTCATGACTATTTACATTGTAGATTGTCACTGAAGGCATCAAAACTATGAATGAACACGTGGAGTTATGTACTTAACAAAAAAAGGTGAAATAATCAGAAACATGTTTTATATTCTTGTTTCTTAAAAATAGCCACCCTTTGCTCTGATTACTTTTTCGCACACTCTTGGCATTCTCTGGATGAGCTTCAAGAGGTAGTCACCTGCAATAGTTTTCACTTCACAGGTGTGTTCGAAGCTCATCGGGAAATGCCAAGAGTGTGCAAAGTAGTAATCAGAGCAAAGGGTGTTTTTTTTTTGAAGAAACTAGAATATAAAACATGTTTTCGGTTATTTCACCTTTTTTTTGTTAAGTACATTCATAGTTTTGATGCCTTCAGTGACAATCTACAATGTAAATAGTCATGAAAATAAAGAAAATGCATTGAATGAGGAGGTGTGTCCACACTTTTGGCCTGTACTGTATATTAAAATCTATGTTTTTAATTTTATTTTGCTGTTTCTAGAAATTTCTTATTTAACATACTTGTGTCACGAGTTGAAAATTGTGGGAAAAAAATGGACACTAATGACAACTACAATACACAACGATATAATGCATATTAAATGAAATAATTACAGCACACACAAATAATATATTACATTATATACTTGTAAATTTGCATTATTAATATTACAAATACGCTTTGTAAAGTGTTAAAATGTTATACAATACAGACAATTTTGTTTGTGTTTGACACAACTACGTTAGGTACAAGTGAAAACTTAGTGAATTGTTAAGTACAATGGTGCTTTTTATCAGACTACTCCAGCCCAGCCTTAACATTGGCAGCGGCGTGGTGGCGTTCCAGCCCATTTCATGCGTTTCCTTCCAGCTCGGTCACCGTACACCTTCGCTACTTTTGGACAAGGCGAGCTGGGGAATGAGAAAAAGCACAACCCTCTCCTCCTTCTCACTTTCTCAATGTCTGGCGCACGGATGAAAATTGTCAGGCAAAGGGCGTCCGGCTGCACCTTTGCTGCGTTCATCAATGAGGCGCAGTGTGCAGACTCGACGGAGGGTGGGCGCTCCCGCTCACATATCCCCGTCATTAGACAGGCATGTGTTTGGCACGCTCAGAAGCAGCCCAACCAATCGTGCACAGGTGTAAATGGAGTAACAAGGAGGAGCTGCGACATTATTGCCTCGTTCAGATGATCCTTAGTTATTTTACAAGAAGCTTTTGTGTTGGGAGGGCATTGACATTTGCCATGTCTTCTTCTTCCAATGGACCTCCAAAGAAGTCTCGTCTCCATTTCTGTAGACCTACAGAGTAGTCCCACCGACACTGTTATGCTTCTGTCCATCTGTTCCACCTTCTGTACCCCTCCTCGACAGATGATCCGTGCAATCTCACTGTTCCATCCTCTTGTTTCACCCACTCCTAAAGTTGAAAACCCGAGGTTACATCCTCATGCCTAGCAACAAGTGGCCAACCACAACAGACAGTAGGACTTCTATTACGAAGGATCATGCTCTGGAATGTATGTTTCCCTCAATGGACCGCAGCCAACCAACAGCACCCATGCAACCCCAGGTCATGATGCTGCCACCCACGCCATGCTTGTACACCTGTCAGGTTCAAACACTGATGGCATTTATTAAACAGACGAGAAGCATGGAATCATGCAGAGACAGAGTTCAATTTGGCTCAATGAGGAGACACGTGTTTTGGGCCGTACTCTAGTTACACATCCAAACTGCGTTTTAAAAGTCCAGCCCACGTGCTTCCTCTATTTATTTGGGAGGTCCCTGGTTACATCACTGAAGCTGTCGCTGAGGGAGGGAAGGGGGTAATCTCGACAACTCCAGTTAGACACAATATACAAACCCCGTTTCCATATGAGTTGGAAAATTGTGTTAGATGTAAATATAAACGGAATACAATGATTTGCAAATCATTTTCAACCCATATTCAATTGAATATGCTACAAAGACAAGATATTTGATGTTCAAACTCATAAACTTTATTTTTTTTTTGCAAATAATAATTAACTTAGAATTTCATGGCTGCAACACGTGCCAAAGTAGTTGGGAAAGGGCATGTTCACCACTGTGTTACATAGCCTTTCCTTTTAACAACACTCAGTTAACGTTTGGGAACTGAGGAGACGCATTTTTTAAGCTTCTCAGGTGGAATTTGTTCCCATTCTTGCTTGATGTACAGCTTAAGTTGTTCAACAGTCCGAGGGTCTTCGTTGTGGTATTTTAGGCTTCATAATGCACCACGCATTTTCAATGGGAGACAGGTCTGGACTACAGGCAGGCCAGTCTAGTACCCGCACTCTTTTACGATGAAGCCACGTTGATGTAACACGTGGCTTGGCATTGTCTTGCTGAAATAAGCAGGGGCGTCCATGGTAACGTTGCTTGGATGGCAACATATGTTGCTCCAAAACCTGTATGTACCTTTCAGCATTAATGGCGCCTTCACATATGTGTAAGTTACCCATGTCTTGGGCACTAATACACCCCCATACCATCACAGATGCTGGCTTTTCAACTTTGCGCCTATAACAATCCGGATGGTTCTTTTCCTCTTTGGTTCGGAGGACACGACGTCCACAGTTTCCAAAAACAATTTGAAATGTGGACTCGTCAGACCACAGAACACTTTTCCACTTTGTATCAGTCCATCTTAGATGAGATCAGGCCCAGCGAAGCCGACGGTGTTTCTGGGTGTTGTTGATAAACGGTTTTTGTCTTGCATAGGAGAGTTTTAACTTGCACTTACGACCAACTGTAGTTACTGACAGTGGGTTTCTGAAGTGTTCCTGAGCCCATGTGGTGATATCCTTTACACACTGATGTCGCTTGTTGATGCAGTACAGCCTGAGGGATCGAAGGGCTTAGCTGCTTACGTGCAGTGATTTCTCCAGATTCTCTGAACCCTTTGATGATATTACGGACCGTAGATGATGAAATCCCTAAATTCCTTGCAATATTTGTTTTAGAAAGGTTTTTCTTAAACTGTTCATCAATTTGCTCACACATTTGTTGACAAAGTGGTGACCCTCGCCCCATCCTTGTTTGTGAATGACTGAGCATTTCATGGAATCTACTTTTATACCCAATCATGGCACCCACCTGTTCCCAATTAGCTTGCACACCTGTGGGCTGTTCCAAATAAGTGTTTGATGAGCATTCCTCAACTTTATCAGTATTTATTGCCACCTTTCCCAACTTCTTTGTCACGTGTTGCTGGCATCAAATTCTAAAGTTAATGATTATTTGCAACAACAAAAAAATGTTTATCAGTTTGAACATCAAATGTGTTGTCTTTGTCGCATATTCAACTGAATATGGGTTGAAAATGATTTGCAAATCATTGTATTCCGTTTATATTTACACAACACTAACACAATTTCCCAACTCATATGGAAACAGGGTTTGTATGATTATACAAAAATGCAAATGTATTGACACTGGTGATATCGCCTTGTCTCTGCTCTGTCTGCGTCAAGGCGGTGTTCGGCCTTGGCAGTCAGCAGGCCGAGTCTGGACACAACACTGATACGAGACGTCTGGCAATCTATTGGATTGCCAGCTTTGCACAGATAGAAAAATACAGATAATAACTATAGCAACGGCCCTTAAGCATAGAGTTGTGTGATAATATATACATGATTATTCTAACAACACCAGACACAATTATTGATTGACTCTCTTGTGTTACCTTCTATTTAGACCACCGGTGTCAAACTCAAGGCCGGGGGGCCAAATGTGACCCGCCACTTCATTATATCTGGCCCTCGAAAGCCTGGAAATAACATGTATTAATAAAGTACTGTAACTTTTCTTACTAAATGTATGTTTTTTTTCTATTTTGGGAGAAAAAATATATCTTTGCAGTCTATTCAATTGAATATAAGTTGAAAAGGATTTGCAAATCATTGTATTCTGTTTTTATTTACGAATTACACAACGTGACAACTTCACTGGTTTTGGGTTTTGTATTACATTTATTTGTGGGAGGCGTCACCATAGGAGAAAGTTACGGTATGTACAAGTTTCACTTTTGCATCTCATTGCGCATAACCGTGGTGAGTTCAAAGACCCTTGATTAAAGGTTACAAACAGAGGTGTCACTTGTATTTAAAGACGGGATGAGACAACCTTCCCAGGAAATGCACTAATAATATAATAATAATAATAATAATAATGCAATATTAGGATTCGTATTATCCATTGTTGATAATCTTATGTGAATCTGTACTTTACACTCTGAAGTAAAGGAAAACGTGCAAGATTTTTAATCATATATAGATAAATAATAGCTTGTTATATGACTATTTAAATTCATATTCTGGCTACTTTATATCGAATTTGTTGGCTTTTTTTTGGGGGGTGGGGGTTACTTTATTTTTTTCCAACAAAACCAAATTATTTGGAACATGCATACGATACAATGTAATGCATCACACAGTTCCAGTTGTTTCATTGCAGCACGTCCGAAAAGCAGTAGGAAGAAGCAGAGCTTATTTAATCCTACCCCTTTTCATACCATAGCAATTTTATCCAATTTCCTTGTTCTCTGTAACAGAACAGTGAACACATAAATAATAAATAAATAATATACCATAGTAAGCAAACAAATATTAAATACATAAATAATCTTTGTCTCAATAAAAAAAGAGAAAGAAAAGGTTCAAGATATTAATCATAATTCTTGTTCTGTGTACTTTGTGAACACTTTGTTTGATTTCTTTGCTTAATCCGTTCCATAATTTAATTCCACATACAGATATGTTAAAGGTTTTAAGTGTTGTGCGAGCATACAAATGTTTTCAATTATATTTTCCTCTATGGTTATATTTCTCCTCTTTTGTTGAGAAGAATTGTTGTACATTCTTAGGTAGCAGGTTATAGTTTGCTTTATACCGTATTTTTCGGAGTATAAGTCGCACCGGCCGAAAAATGCATAATAAAGGACAAAAACATATATAAGTCGCACTGGAGTATAAATCGCATTCTTTGGGGAAATTTATTTGATAAAACCCAACACCATGAATAGACATTTGAAAGGCAATTTAAAATAAATATAGAATAGTGAACAACAGGCTGAATAAGTGTACGTTATATGAGGCATAAATAACCAACTGAGAACGTGCCTGGTATGTTAACGTAACATATTATGGTAAGAATCATTCAAATAACTATAATCAAACAATCTGTCACTCCTAATCGCTAAATCCGATGAAATCTTATACGTCTAGTCTCTTACGTGAATGAGCTAAATAATATTATTTGATATTTTACGGTAATGTGTTAACAATTTCACACTTAAGTCGCTCCTGAGTATAAGTCGCACCCCCGGCCAAACTATGAAAAAAAATGCGACTTATAGTCCGAAAAATAGGGTACATAATTCTAGTTGTTTGCAAATGCACCAAATCGTTGAATTTCAATAATTGCGATTTGATAAATAAAGGGTTCTCTGTATGTTAATCCCATCTTTAAAAAGCTGGTTTCAATCAAATTAATGCAATAATTAATTTTTGCAACGTTGGGTTCAGGGTGGAATGGGGAGCCATTTAGTGTCTTGTGAATGGGGGCCCGGAATTTGGTGCTTTGTCCCTGATCAATGATTTTTATGTGTGTAGCTGTGAATATACTGTAAGTTACATATCTGGAAGCAAGTTAACGATCCACAGATTGCAGTGTGGAAAGTTGGGTCATTGTTTCTTTTGCAGACACATGCTCAGCGTTCTAAAACATGAAATCAATGAAGATTGATTGTTACTGCTGGAAAGCAGAGAAAGTTGGCATGAGGAAATATCTGCAGAAGCTCATTCAAGTAGCCTTTCATGCTCCTTCTCAAATGGGACTTGATGCTTCCAGAGGTCATGTTCCCGCATCCAGCGGCTGACCCAACCCACGTTTTATGTCCATTGTCCTGCTTTCCTCCCACGTTGACACTCAGCTCATGTTATTGCTCCCATGCGCTCCGGTCCCACACCTTTTTTTGAAAAGGCCGAGAGCTCACGTTCCTTCTGAATCAGAGAACAGGAAAAGGTGCAATTTCCTGAGTGCAAGGCCCAGGTGGGCTCTAAAAATAAGCTGGTCTCGCTCCCCGACTTGGGGAAAATACTGTAGCCGACCGCAGAGCCAAGAAGTTCTCGGATTTTGGTCTGTGGTCACCCTGTGCAGCTCGGTGGGCACACCAATGTGCTGGCACGGGACAATTGGAGGGATCAGAATAAAAGACATTTACACTACCAGGGCTCAGTACAAAAGGTGCATTAACAATCGTCATTGTTTTATTTGGAAATACCTCATTTATTTAACTGATATGTTGCTATTTCATAAGTCTTATTTACTTATTTAAGTCTCTTCGTGAAAATAGTCCACTGTTTCCTGACCCCGTAAGTACAGTACAGTAGTACCTCGACTTATGAGCTTTATTGGTTCTGTGACGGAGCTCGTGACTCAAAAACACTTGGATTTCAAATCAACGTTGCCAAATAAAATAATGGAAATCAGTATACCGTACACGCCAAAAGTTTGGACACACCTTCTCCTCATTCAATGTGTTGTCTTTATTTTCATGACTACCGTATTTTTCGGAGTATAAGTCGCACCGGAGTATAAGTCGCACCTGCCGAAAATGCATAATTAAGAAAGAAAAAAAACATATATAAGTCGCACTGTGTCATGACTTGGTCCTGGGGTTTAGTCTTTCTAGAAGGCAACGGAAAGTTGGCTCGGGCGAGACGGGAATGAAGATACATTTTTATTTAAACACTATAAATACAAAACAAGGAAGTAAACAAAAGGCGCGCACAATGGCGGAGAACAAACTATGAAACCAAACACTTGCACAAAGGCAAAAACTATGAACAACAAAAAACACTAACTGTGGCAATAATAAACAAAACTTACTTGGCATGGACAAAAAGGAGCAGCGTGAACGATGGACATGAAAAAAGAGTCAGAAATGTGCAGAGCATAAATGTGGGGATGTCACCAGAAAGACAAACTGAAAACACTGAACTTAAATACTACAGACATGATTAACGAAAACAGGTGTGTGACTCAAAACGTGAAACAGGTGCGTGACGTGACAGGTGAAAACTAATGGGTTGCTATGGTGACAAACAAGAGTGCACAATGAGTCCAAACGTGGAACAGGTGAAACTAATGGGGTAATCATGGAAACAAGACAAGGGAGTGAAAAGCCAGAAACTAAAGAGTACAATAACTAAACAAAACATGACTAAGACAAAACATGATTACACAGACATGACACACTGGAGTATAAGTCGCTTTTTTGGGGAAATGTATTTGATAAAACCCAACACCAAGAATAGACATTTGAAAGGCAATTTAAAATAAATAAAGAATAGTGAACAACAGGCTGAATAAGTGTATGTTATATGAGGCATAAATAACCAATTGAGAACGTGCCTGGTATGTTAACGTAACATATTATGGTAAGAGTCATTCAAATAACTATAACATATAGAACATGCTATACGTTTACCAAACAATCTGTCACTCCTAATCGCTAAATCCCATGAAATCTTATACGTCTAGTCTCTTACGTGAATGAGCTAAATAATATTATTTGATATTTTACGGTAATGTGTTAATCATTTCACACATAAGTCGTTCCTGAGTATAAGTCGCACCCCCGGCCAAACTATGAAAAAAAACTGCGACTTATAGTCCGAAAAATACAGTATTTACATTGTAGATTGTCACTGAAGGCATCAAAACTACCAATGAACACATGTGGAGTTATGTACTTAACAAAAAAAAAGGTGAAATAACTGAAAACATGTATTATATTCTAGCTTCTTCAAACTAACCACCCTTATAATAATAATAATAATAGATTTTATTCGTAAAAAGCACTTTACATTGAGTAAACAACCTCAAAGTGCTACAGTGTATTAAACAAAATTAAAAATTAAAAGATAATAAAAAATAAAACAGCTGAATAGCTAGAACTAGTATGCATATATCTAAAAAAAAAATAAAAATAAAATAAAAAGGCTTTTTTTAAAAGAAGGGTTTTTAAGCCTTTTTGAAAGCATCCACAGTCTGTGGTGCCCTCAGGTAGTCAGGGAGAGCGTTCCACATACTGGGAGCGGCGGAGCAGAAAGCCCAAACTCCCATTGTTTGTAGCTTTGTCCTCGTAGGTTGGAGGAGGTTAGCCTGTCCGGAGCGGAGGTGTCGTGTGGAGGATTTGGGGGTGAGTAGTTCTTTGAGGTAGAGTGGGGCATTTCCATGGAGGCACTGGTGGGTTAGTAGGGAGACTTTGTATTCAATCCTGAGTGGAACAGGAAGCCAGTAAAGGGATTTGCTCTGATTACCGCTTTGCACACACTCTTGGCATTCTCTCGATGAGCTTCAAGCACACCTGTGAAGCGAAAGCCATTTCAGGTGACTACCTCTTGAAGCTCATCGAGAGAATGCCAAGAGTGTGCGAAAAAGTAATCAGAGCAAAAGGGTGGTTATTTTGAAGAAACTAGAATATAAAACATGTTTTCAGTTATTTCCCCTTTTTTTGTTAAGTACATAACTCCACATGTGTTCATTCATAGTTGTGATGCCTTCAGTGACAATCTACAATGTAAATAGTCATGAAAATAAAGAAAACGCATTGAATGAGAAGGTGTGTCCAAACTTTTGGCCTGTACTGTATGTGGTGCTTGTTAAACTACACCTAAAGATCGTTCAAACAAGCCCCTGAATGTCTCTGTGTGCAAAGTGTACTCCTGTTAAAAATCAGTGCGTACAGTGAGAAATACTAAACCACACCTTTTCCCCCGGCGCTTGTCCTGCTGCACTAACTCGCAACAATAGTAGAATAAAGTTCATTTTTACACTCCAGCAAGAAGCATTTAAAGCTCATTGTCGTTGAAATTCTTCTTTTTTTGCAGTTTTGCTCATTATCTTTGTGTTTTCTGATTGCACGCGGGGTGGAAGATCTCAGGCGCACGGCTAATTTAAATATGATTTGTGTAATTTAAAGGGGCAGTGGACAGGGGGTTGCCCAGCCACTCCAACACGTGTGCTCAATTCCACGTTGATTGGAACGTACAAAAGAAATGTGCTTGGATTAATGCGTGCAAACTAGTGTTGTCCCGATAGCAATATTTTGGTACCGGTACTGGTACCAAAATTATTTGAATACTTCTCTAAATAAAGGGGACCACAAAAAATGTCATTATTGGCTTTATTTTAACGAAAAGCCTTACAGTACATTAAACATATGTTTCTTATTGCAAGTACTTTTTAGAGGCGGTATAGTACCGAATATGATTAATTAGTATTGCGGTACTATACTAATACATAGAGATGTCCGATAATATCAAACTGCCGATACTATCGGCTGATAAATGCTTTAAAATGTAATATCGGAAATTATCGGTATCGGTTTCAAAAAGTAAAATGTATGACTTTTTAAAACGCTGCTGTGTACACGAACGTAGGGAGAAGTACAGAGCGCCAATAAACCTTAAAGACACTGCCTTTGCGTGCCGGTCCAATCACATAATATCTACGGCTTTTCACAAACACAAGTGAATGCATACTTGGTCAACAGCCATACAGGTCACACTGAGAGTGGCCGTATAAACAACTTTAACACTGTTACAAATATGCGCCACACTGTGAACCCACACCAAACAAGAATGACAAACACATTTCGGGAGAACATCCGCACAGTAACACAACATAAACACAACAGAACAAATACCCAGAACCCCTTGCAGCACTAACTCTTCCGGTACGCTACAATATACACCACCCCGCCCACCTCAACCTCCTCATGCTCTCTCAGGGAGAGCATGTCCCAAATTCCAAGCTGCTGCTGTGAGGCATGTTAAAAAAAAAATAATGCACTTTGTGACTTCAATAATAAATATGGCAGTGCCATGTTGGCATTTTTTTCCATAACTTGAGTTGATTTATTTTGGAAAACCTTGTTACATTGTTTAATGCATCCAGCGGGGCATCACAACAATATTAGGCATAATAATGTGTTAATTCCACGACTGTATATATATCGGTATCGGTTGATATCGGAATCGGTAATTAAGAGTTGGACAATATCGGATATCGGCAAAAAAGCCATTATCGGACATCTCTACTAATACCTTTATATCGTACAACCCTAGTGCGCACACTTTTTACATCTGAATTTCGACATTTTCTGGATTTGAGTGTACACCATTTTTTTTAGTAGGAAATCCACGAAAGTCTTAAAACATGAGGCCCCAAATTTTGGGGCCGGATCTCACAGGGTTCACTGTGACATTTGCTACGCCAACTAAAGACGGGGATGCTTGTAACAAAAATGTTTGCTTGCAACTTAAAGCATAACAATTATCCGATAGACAGCTCTTATCTCAAAACACACAAGTTGAGGCATAGGCGCCGTTCTACATTTCTGTTGTCCCGATACCAATATTTTGGTACTTCAAAATGGGGGTACGCGTACCCCTGGGGGTACTTGAAGGTATGCCAAGGGGTACGTGAGATTTTTTTTAAATATTCTAAAAATAGCAACAATTCAAAAATCCTTTATAAATATATTTATTGAATAATACTTCAACAAAATATGAATGTAAGTTCATAAACTGAACATCAAATCAAGTATTCATTACAATGCAACAATGCAGTATTCAGTGTTGACAGCTAGATTTTTTGTGGACATGTTCCATAAATATTGATGTTAAAGATTTCTTTTTTTGTGAAGAAATGTTTAGAATTAAGTTCATGAATCCAGATGGATCTCTATTACAATCCCCAAAGAGGGCACTTTAAGTTGATGATTACTTCTATGTGTAGAAATCTTTATTGATTAATTGAATCACTTGTTTATTTTTCAACAAGTTTTTAGTTATTTTTATATATTTTTTTCCAAATAGTTCAAGAAAGACCACTACAAATGAACAATATTTTGCACTGTTATACAATTTAATAAATCCGAAACTGATGACATAGTACTGTATTTTACTTCTTTATCTCTTTTTTTCAACCAAAAATGCTTTGCCCTGATTAGGGGGTACTTCAATTAAAAAAATGTTCACAGGGACTGGGAACATTTTGGGACTGGGACTGATGAAAAAAGGTTGAGAACCACTGCTATACTAATACCAGTATACCATACAACCCTAGTGCGCGCACTTTTTACATCTGAATTACGACTTTTTCTGGATTTGAGGCTCCAAATTTTTGGGGCAGATCCCACGGGGTTTCCTGTGACATTTGCAAAGTCAACTAAAGACGGGGATGCTTGGAACTGAAATTTTTGCTTGCAACCTAAAGCATAACAATTGGTCGAGAGACAGCTGTTATCTCAAAACACACAAGTTGAGGTACCTCTGTCCAGTGTTGACCTGAATGCTTTTTCTGACCCTGTTTTCGGAGGAAAAAAATTATTAAAAAACTAAAAAATTCTATGTTTTTATCTTTTTTGAAACGTAAATCATGTTTTTTGTCATGTCTGCCCAGGTGTTCCTAAATAGTGTCTTCCTACGCACCAGCTCTATGCACTGTGCAGCCAAAACACTGCCAGTTTGATTTGGTCACGGAAAAAAAAAATGACATTGTAGAAAAAGTAGTATAGGCACCATAAACAAGTTTTGGCAACAAATAAATACAAACATTGACAAATTAACATTTTTGGTGGCTGTTTTTTGTATCATGTCATGTCATACTTGCCAACCCTCCCGGATTTTCTGGGAGACTCCCGAAATTCAGCGCCTCTCCCGAAAACCTCCCGGGACAAATTTTCTCCCGAAAATCTCCCGAAATTCAGGCGGAGCTGGAGGCCACGCCCCCTCCAGCTCCATGCGGACCTGAGTGACGTGTTGACAGCCTGTTCACACATTCGCTTTCCCACAATATAAACAGCTAATGATCGAGGGCGAGTTCTTGGTTTCTTATGTGGGTTTATTGTTAGGCAATTTCATTAAATTCCTGCGGTAACAACACACAACAACAGCAGTCAAGTTTTCGTCTACCGTAAAGCAGTCCGTCTGCCGTAAACAGCAATGTTGTGACACTTTTAAACAGGACAATACTGCCATCTACTGTACATGCATATGTGACCCACCCATAATGTGTCACATTTTTGTGTTGATTTATTTATTTTATTTTGTGGTTTGAATTCGTTTTTGGAGCTGTCATTACACATTTATCAGTATTCACATTGGTCAGTAGGGGGTAGTAGGGTGTTTCTTCCCAATTGAATGCTATCACCTGCAGACCGGAAGTGTCTTGTCATTCTGATGATCGCGACCAGTCTGTGAACAATTGAAACGTCCTGTGTGCTTTTTCCTCCTGTATAACAGGTTAGTTTTGGTGAATCAACTCACTGAATAATATCCATGTGATCTTTATAAGTTTAAGTACACATTCTGATGGTGGAGCCTAACTCTAAAGTGTTTGTGAGTTGTAGTTTGTATTTGTGAATGAATCCAGTGTACAGCTGCAGTAATCAATACAAAAAGGCGACGTGAGTGCGCAATGTTTTTTATAGGAACTTCTGATCCTAATTCAGACTCCCAAATTAGAGCTCCCGTTTTCTTATTGATTTTATAATGTATATTTGTATAATGTGTGTGTTCTGAAATAGTGACAGAGAATAGAACAAGGATGGACAATTCAACCCTTAACTCAACAATGAGTAGATGAGTGTTATGTGTGTGTATATGTGTAAATAAATGAACACTGCAATTCAAGTATTTCTTTTATTTATTTATATATATATATGTACCGGTAATAATATATATATATATATATATATATATATATATATATATATATATATATATATATATATATATATATATATATATATATATATATATATATATATATAGCTAGAATTCACTGAAAGTCAAGTATTTCTTATATATATATATCTTAACCACGCCCCCAACCACGCCCCCCGCCCCACCCCCCACCTCCCGAAATCGGAGGTCTCAAGGTTGGCAAGTAAGTGTCATGGTGTCAATGCCAATCTTCACTCTTCTGTCGACGAGCCATTGTCTTAAAACTAGCATCGTAACTCCTCTTCTGTTATTTGCGAACACCTTTTGAGGTCATTTTCTCCCACTTTCTGTGTCGCGGCTGCCTCTTTCCATTTGACTGACATGTGTGAGTGACAGTAAGACAAGCTTTGACTTGCATGAGGGTTTGCATACAGGTCTGCAGACATGCATACCGGCTAAACTCCAACGATAAGACGACTCGTCTTTTTCAGACTTTTCTAAGGGGCAAAAATAGCATCTTATCTTAGACTTAGACTTCCTTTTTATTGTCATTCAAATTCGAACTTTACAGTACAGATAAGAACGAAATTTCGTTGCATTAGCTCATGGTGGTGCAGGATAAAAAATCAATAAGGTGCAGATATAAATAAATAGATTACTGTACAGATAAATATATTGCACTTTTGCATATGCATCCACGTTTATGGATATATGTTGTATTGTCTTTATATTCCAGCGAGTTAATCCATTTTTGGGGGGAATAGAGGGGATTATTATGACCTACTCAGTAGTGCAGTGGTCCACAACCACCGGGCCGCGGCTCGGTATCGGTCCGTGGATCGATTGGTAACGGGCCGCACAACAAATTAAAAAAAAAAAAAAACTGTTGTTTTTTTTTTGTTTTTTTTTATTAAATCAACATAAAAAACTCAAGATACACTTACAATTAGTGCACCAACCCAAAAAACCTCCCTCCCCCATTTACACTCATTCACACAAAAGGGTTGTTTTTATATCAATATAGATCAATACAGTCTGCAGGAATACAGTCCGTAAGCACACATAATTGTATGTCTTTATGACCAAAAAAATTAATAAATAAATAAAATAAAATTACCATCCCCCCCCACCCCGGTATGTGGGACAAATGTTCAAGCGTTGACCGGTCCGCAGCTACAAAAAGGTTGGGGACCACTGGCCGAGTGGTTAGTGTGTCCGCCCTGAGATCGGTAGGTTGTGAGTCATACCAAAGACTATAAAAATGGGACCCATTACCTCCCTGCTTGGCACTCAGCATCAAAGGTTGGAATTGGGGGTTAAATCACCAAAAATGATTCCCGGGCGTGGCCACCGCTGCTGCTCACTGCTCCCCTCACCTCCCAGGGGGTGAACAAGGGGATGGGTCAAATGCAGAGGACAAATTTCACCACACCTAGTGTGTGTGTGTGACAATCATTGGTACTTTAACTTTAACTTAACTTTAGCGTTCAAGAGTCTTATATTCTGTTCAGTGCGTGTACTTAGTTGTTTTTCCCTCATGGATGTCAAACATCCGTGTCATGGGTATTTAAAAAAAAAAAAAAGGTTATGTGATTGTAGCAGATGTTTGTTGTATGGTAATAGCAAGTAGGACAATCCAACTGGATTCCTTTCAGGCTCGCATTCCTTAGGCCTTTTGCCAAGATCAGCAAAAACAGACACAGATTCCATAATAATCCTTATTTGAAGCTTCTCCCCAAAGAGAACATTTATTTCTACTAATACTCAGCCCACAAGGGCCTAAATATTTGCTCTCTGATATGATAAACGTGTATCTACTTCAGGATCAGTGACGTGCGGTGAGGTTGATGGCTGGTGAGGCACTGACTTCATCACAGTCAGATTTACAAACATATGAACCCTAAAGAGTATCTTATTCACCATTTGATTGGCAGCAGTTAACGGGTTATGTTTAAAAGCTCATACCAGCATTCTTCCCTGCTTGTCACTCAGCATCAAGGCTTGGAATTGGGGGTTAAATCACCAAAAATGATTCCCGGGCGCGGCGCCGCTGCTGCCCACTGCTCCCCTCACCTCCCAGGGGGTGAACAAGGGGATGGGTCAAATGCAGAGGACAAATTTCACCACACCTAGTGTGTGTGTGACAATCATTGGTACTTTAACTTAACTTTAACTTTACACATACAAACTGTAGCACACAAAAAAGTACATTTAATAAAAAAACGTTATTATGGTCTTACCTTTACTTATAAATGTGCCGCTGTTGTGCTGGATTAATGCACCCCCTGATGGGAGTGTTATATCAACTAAAGCCCTCACTTCAACTTTTCACGTGCAAGATTGAATCTATTTAAAAAAGTGTAACCGAGGGTTTATAAATGTCGCCTATACTGTATGAAACTACAAAATAACAAACACGGAGGCTCCAGTTTACACGAGGACCACTTTATTTACATTCTTTCAAAAACTTCCGCTCCACTCCAACGTGTCAAAATTCCGCTCTTAGCGCATTCAAAATAAGAGCTCAAGGCATATCAATCAATCAATCAATGTTTATTTATATAGCCCTAAATCACAAGTGTCTCAAAGGGCTGCACAATACTGTATAACAGCGCATAACAGGAACTTAACATCACAAAGAGGAAAGCCCATAAAAATAGGTTACAAAAGTTATTTAATAAGAAGCCAAAAAGTGCAAAAACAATAATGTTCGTGTTGGAGGAGTTGTGAATTAGGTACACCTGCAGTCTGCAGGTGTACCTAATGTTGTGGCCCTGCAGTCATTCACAACTCCTCCAACACAAACATTATTGTTTTTGCACTTTTTGGCTTCTTATGAAATAACTTTTTTAAATAGATTCAATCTTGCACGTGGAAAGTTTAAGTGTGGGCTTTAGTTGATATAACACTCCCGTCAGGGGTTGCCGTGCATTCTACGGCGGGGGTGCAGGAGGCGAGCCTCAGCCAGTGCGTCTTTTGCAGCCGTTTTATGATCGCTCAGCACAAGAAATACGTTACACACATACAGTTGTTGACAAAATACACTGCACATTATATACCTCAGCTAACTAAACTATGGAAATGTATAATATAATTCATATAGCAATACGGTCTCACTGCACAGCAGACCAGCAGTTAGCCGAGTCCGTCCATGTTGAGGCACTGAGTGACGTGCCTCAACTGGCTGCTGTTCACCGCACCGTCTCTTCTCAGTATTTGAACGGCAAATGTGAAAATTCAGCGATTTTGAATAAAAATAATCTAAAACTGGTGAAGTTAAATGGAAAATAACTTTATAGTACAATCACTGGATACATTTAACAATTTAATATATATTTTTTTCTTTTTACATTTTTTTTCTTTCCATGATGGCAGGTGAGGCCCGCCTCTAGTGACTGCACGTCACTGGTCAGGATGCTGTAGACATACAGAATGTTATCTTTGACCGTAGGATGGCCTATAGCAGTGGTTCTCAAATGGGGGTACGCGTACCCCTGGGGGTGCTTGAAGGTATGCGAGGGTACGTGAGATTTTTTTTTAAATATTCTAAAAATAGCAACAATTCAAAAATCCTTTATAAATATAAATAAAAACCTATCTTTTTTTTCCAAATAGTTCAAGAAAGACCACTACAAATGAGCAATATTTTGCACTGTTATACAATTGAATAAATCAGAAACTGATGACATAGTGCTGTATTTTACTTCTTTATCTCTTTTTTTCAACCAAAAATGCTTTGCTCTGATTAGGGGGTACTTGAATTAAAAAAAAATTCACAGGGGGTACATCATTGAAAAAAGGTCGAGAACCACTGGCCTATAGCACTAAAGTAGACCAGGCTTTTGCAGACTCTTGTCAAGACTTGGACTATGGCGTGGTTTGTTCTCCCGTGGTGCAAATGAACATTTGGACCAGACATGGCGTGAAGGTGAAGACATATTTAATTTTACTATAACAAAAAGAACAAACTAAAGGCGCGCACAAGGCGGAAGTACAAACTTGACAAATGAAACAAATACTTGCACGTGGGCAAAAAACTAAGGACATGAACAAAAGTCGCTAACTGTGGCATGAATCGAAAAAACTTACTTGGACAGGGCATGAAGTACGCAGAGGTAAACAGAGTGTGACAGGGGTATGATGTCGCCAGGGATACTTCCTGGCAACAATGGGTTTAAATAATAGTGACATGATTAAAGACAGGTGCGTGAGTCGTGAGGGCAGGTGAAAACGAATGGGTTGCTATGGTGACAAACAAGAGTGCACAATGAGTCCAAACGTGGAACAGGTGAAACTAATGGGTAACCATGGAAACAAGACAAGGGAGTGAAAAGCCAGAAACTAAAGAGTCCAATAACTAAACAAAGCAAAACATGAATACACAGACATGACAACTCTTACACAAAATAAACTGGTTCAGCATGTAGGAATCACTGGTATTATGTGATCCTGGTAAGTAATCGGGGGTGAGAGCGCTATATGGAGGGGTTGGCTTATTGGCTGCAGCGCAGACCCTCAGGATACCGCCATCTGCTGCACCATCTGAAGGCAGAAAGCTGGCCGGCTTCAGCTTACCTTCTCTGGCAACTCCACCGTTACTGGCTTCTGCCACGGATATGAACACGCTAAACATGCACTTTATCACAGGTCAGTAACTGCGAGATCAAGGTCCGGGATTCAGTCAATAGCCCGAGAGATGGAAAAAAAAAAAAAATTGAAGTATTTTAAGTTTTGACACAACTTTTTAGGGATTTAGGTACTGGTTTATCAGATAAGGAAATCCACTTTCCAATACACAAAGAGGAGAAGAGTGGCATGCAAGAACAAGTGAGAGATAGGAGGGGGTGAAAAAGACGGAAATGAGTGAGATAAAAAGAGAGCATGGAAGTGAAAGATACGGGGAAAGAAAAGTCATATGTAGAGAGAGGACAGAGAGACGAGGGATGAAAATCAAAACAAAGGCCTGATTTATCAAGATCCAAATACCACGTGCTAAACAGCGTGTGCAATCGATAAAATATTGTTCAAACCGCCTTAATTGAAGTGAATTATATTTATATAGCGCTTTTCTCTAGTGATTCAAAGCACTTTTACGTAGTGAAACCCAATATCTGTCATGTCTGTGTGATTATGTTTTTGTGTTAGTCATGTTCGGTTTTGTTTTTGGACTTTTTGTGCACTTTTGTTTTGTCACCATAACAACCCATTAGTTTTCACCTGTCACGTCACGCACCTGTTTCACGTTTTGAGTCACGCACCTGCTTTCACTAATCATGTCTATAGTATTTAAGTTCATTGTTTTCAGTTTGTCGTTCTGACGACATCCCGCATTTATACTCTCCACACACCCTTATGACCCTTGCTGCGTTTTTTCATGCCGTTTTTTTATCCAAGTAAGTTTTCTTTATTCATGCCATAGTTTGCAAGTTTTGTTTAATTGTTCATAGTTTCTGCCAATGTGCAATTTCTGTGTTTATAGTCTAGTTTTGTACCTCCGCCCCTGTGCCCGCCTTTTGTTTGATCCTTTTTTTTTGTAGTGATAGTGTTTAAATAAATCATGTATTTACCTTCACGCCACATCTGGTCCAATTCACTTGCACCTCGGGAGAACAAAACAAGCCATAGTCCAAGTCCTGACAATATCTAAGTTTCATTTAAACCAGTGTGGGTGGCACTGGGAGCAGGTGGGTAACGTGTCTTGCCCAAGGACACAACGGCAGTGTCTAGGATGGCGGAAGTGGGGATCGAACCTGGAACCCTCAAGTTGCCGGCACGGCCACTCTACCAACCGAGCTATACCACCCCTAATTAAATGAGGATTTTGCATGTACTGTACGAGGCTTCACCACGGAGACGCTCTCATTTACTGCACATACACACACACACACACACAGCCTGCTCAGTGGCCTAGTGGTTAGGTCGTGAGTTCAAACCCCCGGCCGAGTCATACCAAAGACTAAAAAAATGGGACCCGTTGCCTCCCTGCTTGGCACTCAGCATCAAGGTTTGGAATTGGGGGCTAAGTCACCAAAATGATTTCCGAGCGCGGCCACCGCTGCTGCTCACTGCTCCCCTCACCTCCCAGGGGGTGGAACAAGGGGATGGATTGAATGCAGAGGGTAATTCCACCACACCTAGTGTGTGTGTGTGACTATAAGTGGTACTTTAACTTTTAACTTTATATTTAATATCATGCTCCTCCTACCTGTGGCGTTTGCTAAGTTTTCAAACACGGAGTAGACATGTACCACTTTTTATGGGCACTTTCGAAGCAGTCGTTCAGTGCATCGACATTGACATTTTGATTTTTTTATATTGAATATCTGTTGGTAATATACTATGTGAACAAAGGAATGTCATTAAAAAGTATTAAATGACACTAAAACGCATCAATTGAATTAGTTTTAATCAGCCCTTTAAGTTATCCAGCAACTATACAATAAGAAAAGGATATTGCTGAATAAACAATGTGTTTAATTTTTTTTAATTTTTTTTCTGACCTTCCAAATATGTTGAAATGTACATGTAGGACAGAGGATTCTCTGTCCATCGTCGAGCACTCCTCTCTCACTGCCGTTTGTGGAACTGTCAGTTTGCGCGTCATTTTTAAACGTTGTAAAAAAAATCCCATCGTGCGTCTTAAATAATAACATTTGCATTTTCTCCTCCCAGTATTGTGGGCGTTTTCATGACCGTCATATATTCTGCGTATTAATGAAGAAAGAGATGCAAAATGGATTGCACGCCTTAACCTGCTCACTTGACAGACGCAATCCACTTTGCACACAGTTAGGCCAGGTCTGGATTACAGGCAGGCCAGTCTAGTACCCGCACTCTTTTACTACGCAGCCACGCTGTTGTAACACATGGCTTGGCATTGTCTTGCTGAAATAAGCAGGGGCGTCCATGATAATGTTGCTTGGATGGCAACATATGTTGCTCCAAAACCTGTATGTACCTTTCAGCATTAATGGCGCCTTCACAGATGTGTAAGTTACCCATGCCTTGGGCACTAATACACCCCCATACCATCACAGATGCTGGCTTTTCAACTTTGCGCCTAGAACAATCCGGATGGTTCTTTTCCTCTTTGGTCCGAAGGACACGACGTCCACAGTTTCCAAAAACAATTTGAAATGTGGACTCGTCAGACCACAGAACACTTTTCCACTTTGTATCAGTCCATCTTAGATGAGCTCAGGCCCAGCAAAGCCGACGGCGT